>NC_084559.2:2197500-2255000 GCF_033978685.3 Nerophis lumbriciformis | reverse complement strand
AAATATATACAGGTAAAAGCCAGTAAATTAGAATATTTTGAAAAACTTGATTTATTTCAGTAATTGCATTCAAAAGGTGTAACTTGTACATTATATTTATTCATTGCACACAGACTGATGCATTCAAATGTTTATTTCATTTAATTTTGATGATTTGAAGTGGCAACAAATGAAAATCCAAAATTCCGTGTGTCACAAAATTAGAATATTACTTAAGGCTAATACAAAAAAGGGATTTTTAGAAATGTTGGCCAACTGAAAAGTATGAAAATGAAAAATATGAGCATGTACAATACTCAATACTTGGTTGGAGCTCCTTTTGCCTCAATTACTGCGTTAATGCGGCGTGGCATGGAGTCGATGAGTTTCTGGCACTGCTCAGGTGTTATGAGAGCCCAGGTTGCTCTTATAGTGGCCTTCAACTCTTCTGCGTTTTTGGGTCTGGCATTCTGCATCTTCCTTTTCACAATACCCCACAGATTTTCTATGGGGCTAAGGTCAGGGGAGTTGGCGGGCCAATTTAGAACAGAAATACCATGGTCCGTAAACCAGGCACGGGTAGATTTTGCACTGTGTGCAGGCGCCAAGTCCTGTTGGAACTTGAAATCTCCATCTCCATAGAGCAGGTCAGCAGCAGGAAGCATGAAGTGCTCTAAAACTTGCTGGTAGACGGCTGCGTTGACCCTGGATCTCAGGAAACAGAGTGGACCGACACCAGCAGATGACATGGCACCCCAAACCATCACCCAACCATGCAAATTTTGCATTTCCTTTGGAAATCGAGGTCCCAGAGTCTGGAGGAAGAAAGGAGAGGCACAGGATCCACGTTGCCTGAAGTCTAGTGTAAAGTTTCCACCATCAGTGATGGTTTGGGGTGCCATGTCATCTGCTGGTGTCGGTCCACTCTGTTTCCTGAGATCCAGGGTCAACGCAGCCGTCTACCAGCAAGTTTTAGAGCACTTCAGGCTTCCTGCTGCTGACCTGCTCTATGGAGATGGAGATTTCAAGTTCCAACAGGACTTGGCGCCTGCACACAGCGCAAAATCTACCCGTGCCTGGTTTACGGACCATGGTATTTCTGTTCTAAATTGGCCCGCCAACTCCCCTGACCTTAGCCCCATAGAAAATCTGTGGGGTATTGTGAAAAGGAAGATGCAGAATGCCAGACCCAAAAACGCAGAAGAGTTGAAGGCCACTATCAGAGCAACCTGGGCTCTCATAACACCTGAGCAGTGCCAGAAACTCATCGACTCCATGCCACGCCGCATTAACGCAGTAATTGAGGCAAAAGGAGCTCCAACCAAGTATTGAGTATTGTACATGCTCATATTTTTCATTTTCATACTTTTCAGTTGGCCAACATTTCTAAAAATCCCTTTTTTGTATTAGCCTTAAGTAATATTCTAATTTTGTGACACACGGAATTTTGGATTTTCATTTGTTGCCACTTCAAATCATCAAAATTAAATGAAATAAACATTTGAATGCATCAGTCTGTGTGCAATGAATAAATATAATGTACAAGTTACACCTTTTGAATGCAATTACTGAAATAAATCAAGTTTTTCAAAATATTCTAATTTACTGGCTTTTACCTGTATATATATACCTGTATATACATCTAGAATTCACTGAACGTCAAGTATTTCTTATATATATATATATATATATATATATATATATATATATATATATATATATATATATATATATATATATATATATATGAAATACTTGACTTGGTGAATTCTAGCTGTAAATATACCCCTCCCCTTTTGGCCACACCCCCAACCACGCCCCCGTCCCTCTCGGACTGCATTGTGCAGAGTGTGACATTTTCTGGAGGAAGAATTATGGTGTGGGGTTGTTTTTCAGGAGTTAGTTCCAGTGAAAGGAACTTTGAATGCTCCAGGATACCAAAACATTTTGGACAATTGCATGCTCCCAACCTTGTGGGAACAGTTTGGAGCGGGCCCCTTCCTCTTCCAACATGATTGTGCACCTTTGCACAAAGCAAGGTCCATAAAGACATGGATGACAGAGTCCGGTGTGGATGAACTTGACTGGCCTGCACAGAGTCCTGACCTGAACCCGATAGAACACCTTTGGAATGAATTAGAGCCAGGCCTTCTCGACCAGCATCAGTGTGTGACCTCACCAATGCGCTTTTGTAAGAATGGTGGAAAATATAAACGCACTCCGCAACCTTGTGGACAGCCTTCCCAGAAGAGTTGAAGCTGTAATAGCTGCAAAAGGTGGGCCGACATCCTATTGAACCCTATGGGTTAGGAATGGGATGGCACTTCAAGTTCATATGTGAGTCAAGGCAATATATTGTATGTAAATGTGTGATGCACAGCATTCACTCTACAATCTGGGAACATTGCTGCATCATTTTACCCCTGTTGTGTTTCTATCAAGCAGCAGCTAAAAACCATCAGCCGGTTTATTAATGTGGCGAGCAGAGGCCCGGGGCAGGCACCGCTTCAACATAAGGAACTAATCCTCTCCTCTGGTTTGTGTCCGCCACGTTGTCATGGCTACGAAGCAGCAAAGGTGATGAGCCGAGAGTGATGGATATCTGTATAGGAACATTTCCCTTTTCCTCGCCAGCCTCTGTTCACTACAAAGCCTTACAGATCATACATCACGACCGAGCACTGCGTCCCTACTGAAGTCAAACCCACATGTGAAGGCACATGTGAGATTACTTCTTCACAGCAAATCGAATTCGGACGGAATGTAAGCTCTGTCAAGACGAGGCCTGGGAGTTTTGACTTTAAAACTGGATGGACGGAATATTATTAGAACAACATACAATATATCTTAAAGTAGCAGGTTGAGAATTTGTCCTTTCATGCGAAAAATAACATCTGTCATTGACTTGGATGATTTCTGGAAAAAACTGCTTTGGTTTTTGTCTGTCCTTTTAAAATGGCTAACAAACAAAAACTGAGGCACCAATTCATGCGTATTCATTGAAATGCATAAATACATCGCCCTCTTTGACATCAATAGCCTGATTTGAATAAACCGTGACTTTGCGATGGAAACACAAACCTCACAGATTACCAATTATTATTTTACCTGTGTAAAAAAGTCGGAAAATCAGCCTTTTTTTGTCTGATTTATACACATAAAGCTCACATTATCTCCACAACTGGGTTTTTTTGGTGGCTTTGTCCAGGACAGCAGAGGGGAAGAAATAATGCATCAGCCTGAAATGATTTAGAATCACTGGGGGGGTTTTCCAACTTTGAAGTCAGATGGGGGCATGTCCTTTATTATGTTATTATATAATGTACGATGACATAATTGATCATCATGTCTCCTGGCATTCAGTGTTGAAACAGTAAGGAGGTCATAAATCAGATGATGAATGCAGTGAAATGATAGAGAAGAAGTCAAATCAGATACAAAATCAGATGGTGGTATTTAGGGGAAATAAGTATAATACAATAAATATTGCATGATTTTTGACCGCCAAAGCAAAAACGTGACTTTTGTAGTTGATGGTGAAAAACCCGGCACAGAGGTCAGAGGTTTCTTGTACTTGGTACACATCTCAAGAAGCATTTTGGTCCACAAGATCAAGTTCATTTTATTTTACGTTAAGAGAAGTTATTTAGTAAATACCACTTACATAGAACGAGATTATACCTTGAAGTGTTTACCCCCAGAAAATGTGTTAGTTAAGGTGGTGTCTCTCCAGGGGGAGGGAGGGGGTGGGTGGGTTTAAGGAACAGCGTAACTCGGCCTGTCGCCATCACGTCTCCATCTTATCGCTGCCACCACAGCCTGGGGGGGGCAATAGACTACAGACTGTGGCATACTTGCCAACCTTTAGACCTCCGATTTCGGGAGGTGGGGGACGGGGGGCGTGGTCAGGGGTGGGGCGGGGCGTGGTTAAGAGGGGAGGAGTATATTGACAGCTAGAACTCACCAAGTCAAGTATTTCATACATAAGTATATATATATATATATATATATATATATATATATACATCCTGAAAATATGCAAACAAAACTGTGTTTAGATAATTGATACTTCAAACTTGCATAAATAAATCTTAAGGAATATAACATAACTTGGCTTCTGAGGGTTTCAAAATGTAATGAATAAAATGCTAAAATTGTTGATAAACAAGCAATTATTTTAATAATTAAATATGGTCATTTAAAATGAATTATGATCATTTAAAATTAATTATTTCAAATATGTTTATTTTAATGTATAATTCTATGGCTGGATGTAATATGGAGTCAGAAAAAATACAAAGTTAAGGCGGCCGCCTTAACAACAAAGCGCTGCGGGAAACTCTGCCTTGCTTTTTTACTAAACAACCTCCAATTACTTATTTTGTCCCATCTATACTTTCACGGAGTGACCAAAAGTTTTCAAAATACTGCATATATACACAATTGCATCCATAATTAAATGATTAAAGGGGAACATTATCACCACACCTATGTAAGCGTCAATATATACCTTGATGTTGCAGAAAAAAGACCATGTATTTTTTTAACCGATTTCCGAACTCTAAATGGGTGAATTTTGGCGAATTAAACGCCTTTCTAATATTCGCTCTCGAATGTGACGTCACATCGGGAAGCAATCCGCCATTTTCTCAATCACCGAGTCAAATCAGCTCTGTTATTTTCCGTTTTTTCGACTGTTTTCCGTACCTTGGAGACATCATGCCTCGTCGGTGTGTTGTCGGAGGGTGTAACAACACGAACAGGGACGGATTCAAGTTGCACCAGTGGCCCAAAGATGCCAAAGTGGCAAGAAATTGGACGTTTGTTCCGCACACTTTACCGACGAAAGCTATGCTACCACAGAGATGGCAAGAATGTGTGGATATCCTGCGACACTCAAAGCAGATGCATTTCCAACGATAAAGTCAAAGAAATCTGCCGCCAGACCCCCATTGAATCTGCCGGAGTGTGTGAGCAATTCAGGGACAAAGGACCTCGGTAGCACGGCAAGCAATGGCGGCAGTTTGTTCCCGCAGACGAGCGAGCTAAACCCCCTATCGACCCTAGCTTCCCTGGCCTGCTGACATCAACTCCAAAACTGGACAGATCAGCTTTCAGGAAAAGAGAGCGGATGAGGGTATGTCTACAGAATATATTAATTGATGAAAATTGGGCTGTCTGCACTCTCAAAGTGCATGTTGTTGCCAAATGTATTTCATATGCTGTAAACCTAGTTCATAGTTGTTAGTTTCCTTTAATGCCAAACAAACACATACCAATCGTTGGTTAGAAGGCGATCGCCGAATTCGTCCTCGCTTTCTCCCGTGTCGCTGGCTGTCGTGTCGTTTTCGTCGGTTTCGCTTGCATAAAGTTCAAACCGATATGGCTCAATAGCTTCAGTTTCTTCTTCAATTTCGTTTTCGCTACCTGCCTCCACACTACAACCATCCGTTTCAATACATGCGTAATCTGTTGAATCGCTTAAGCCGCTGAAATCCGAGTCTGAATCCGAGCTAATGTCGCTATAGCTTGCTGTTCTATGCGCCATGTTTGTTTGTGTTGGCATCACGATGTGACGTCACAGGAAAATGGACGGGTGTTTATAACGATGGTTAAAATCAGGCACTTTGAAGCTTTTTTTATGGGTAAAATTTTGAAAAAAACTTTGAAAAATAAAATAAGCCACTGGGAACTGATTTTTAATGGTTTTAACCCTTCTGAAATTGTGATAATGTTCCCCTTTAAATTCATCCCCACATTGTAGATTCTCTGATTTTGCAAGGATGATAAACAGCAGGATTAAGCAATGTTTTTGCAATAAACCAACAATGCTTAAAGTATTTAAAAAATGTTTTTATTGGCCATCAAGATTTTTTTTCAAACAAATGCAATTTCCATGTGTGCAACTGTGCATTTGCCGGTATTAAAAATGAGGATACATGTTAGATGTGTTTGATTTATTTATTTAAATCAAAATATGTGCTCAAGACAACCCCCTTTGAAGCTCAACACGGTAATTATTAACCACGAAAATAATTACAGGGACTCGTTAATTTACAAAACCGAAATCAAACTTGTGCTGGGATCAGATTGGATGTACAGCTGCAGGCTGATATATAGCTGAGAACTCCCTAGCCATTCCAAACACTTTAATTACAGTGTCGGGACTCTCTGCCAGCTAAGAAGAAATGCTTGGAAAAAGGGTCCCAGGATGAGCTGTTGGGTTGTAAATTATGTGCCACGTATTGCACGTGCATTTTTGTTGACTTTCCTGTTAGTGCCCCTTGTTATGTATTGGTGGCCAATCACATTACAGCACACTGTATAAAAAAATAGTAAAAAAAAAAAAAAAATCTACAGTGGTGAAACCCCTAAACCCAACTGTTAGAATACTTATGTATATATTATCATCATAACTTTATGCTTAAGGGCCGTTGCTATAAATTATTGTCAATTGTGCTGAAGTGGCATTTTTGTATCTGTGCAAAGCTCCATCCATCTTCTTCCGCTTATCCGAGGTCGGGTCGCGGGGGCAGCAGCCTAAGCAGGGAAGCCCAGACTTCCCTCTCCCCAGCCACTTCGTCCAGCTCTTCCTGTGGGACCCCGAGGCGTTCCCAGGCCAGCCGGGAGACATAGTCTTCCCAACGTGTCCTGGGTCTTCCCCGTGGCCTCCTACCGGTCGGACGTGCCCTAAACACCTCCCTAGGGAGGCGTTCGGGTGGCATCCTGACCAGACGCCCGAACCACCTCATCTGGCTCCTCTCGATGTGGAGGAGCAGCGGCTTTACTTTGAGCTCCTCCCGGATGACAGAGCTTCTCACCCTATCTCTAAGGGAGAGCCCCGCCACCCGGCGGAGGAAACTCATTTGGGCCGCTTGTACCCGTGATCTTGTCCTTTCGGTCATAACCCAAAGCTCATGACCATAGGTGAGGATGGGAACGTAGATCGACCGGTAAATTGAGAGCTTTGCCTTCCGGCTCAGCTCCTTCTTCATCACAACGGATCGATACAGCGTCCGCATTACTGAAGACGACGCACCGATCCGCCTGTCGATCTCACGATCCACTCTTCCCTCACTCGTGAATAAGACTCTGAGGTAATTGAACTCCTCCACTTGGGGCAGGGTCTCCTCCCCAACCCGGAGATGGCACTCCACCCTTTTCCGGGCGAGAACCATGGACTCGGACTTGGAGGTGCTGATTCTCATCCCAGTCGCTTCACACTCGGCTGCGAACCGATCCAGTGAGAGCTGAAGATCCTGGCCAGATGAAGCCATCAGGACCACATCATCTGCAAAAAGCAGAGACCTAATCCTGCACCCACCAAACCAGATCCCCTCAATGCTTTGACTGCGCCTAGACATTCTGTCCATAAAAGTTATGAACAGAATGGGTGACAAAGGGCAGCCTTGGCGGAGTCCGACCCTCACTGGAAACGTGTCCGACTTACTACCGGCAATGCGGACCAAGCTCTGGCACTGATCATACAGGGAGCGGACCGCCACAATCAGACAGTCCGATACCCCATACTCTCTGAGCACTCCCCACAGGACTTCCCGAGGGACACGGTCGAATGCCTTCTCCAAGTCCACAAAGCACATGTTGACTGGTTGGGCAAACTCCCATGCACCCTCAAGGACCCTGCCGAGAGTATAGAGCTGGTTCACAGTTCCACGACCAGGACGAAAACCACACTGTTCCTCCTGAATCCAAAGTTCGACTATCCGGCGTAGCTTCCTCTCCAGTACACCTGAAAGCAAAGCTGGCAATCCAAAAGATCGGCAGCCGTCTTTATCAGTGTTGTGTCCAGACTCGGCCTGCTGACTGCCAAGGCCGAACACCGCCGTGACGCAGACAGAGCAGAGACAAGGCGATATGACCTGCGTCAACTAATTTTCATTTATTCTATAATCATATATTGTGTCTAACTGGACTTGTCGAGATTACACCCTTCCCTCAGCGACAGCTTCAGTGATGTAACAGGGACCTTCCAAATAAATAGAGGAAGCACGCGGGATTGACTTTTAGAACGTAGTTCGGATCTGTGACTAAAATAAAGCCCAAAACACATGTCTCCTGTCGGAGGCAGATATTTACATATATCCGAATTTAAGTTGTACTTCTTCCATTTCTTTTCTTGATGCTCTGTCAGCAAGTATACTGTGTGTGTTGCCCTTGAGTTCTTTGGAATGTGTTGTGACTAGCATTTTGTTATGGCTAGGGAGGGGGAAGGAAAGAGAGGTTTTTGGCGTTGGGAAGAGAGACCACTTTGGGGAGGCGCGATAGAATGTTCTATGGTTAGACTGGTCTCAATCAAAAATGTATATTGGCAAAGCTTTGAGAATATACAACAAAATACCTATTCTGTCTCTGGTGGTTTTTCAACTCAGCTTTAAGTGTCGGAAAGAACTTGGGAGCGAATTGTGACTTGAATTCCCTGGGAGGAACAACTGGTCCAAAACGCAACACTCCTCATGAGCTAAATTGAACTCTGTCTCTGCATGATTCCTTGCTTCTTGTCTGATTATTAGATGTCATCAGTGTTTGAACCTGACACCAACAGATGCAAACGCCACAATTGAAAATTGCCTTGGTGCTTACCTGCCACATCTTGACACACATGACCATCCCCAACTTGGCATCGGGTACCAAGGTGCACACTGGAGCCTTACTGGGCAGCTCCACAATATTGATCTGCAGAAAACAGGATGCAGTTACAACATTAGTTGTTCTGTAAAGTGCACATAATCACAATTTCAGAAGGGTTAAAACCATTAAAAATCAGTTCCCAGTGGCTTATTTCATTTTTCGAAGTTTTTTTCAAAATTTTACCCATCACGCAATAACCCTAAAAAAAGCTTCAAAGTGCCTGATTTTAACCATCGTTATAAACACCCGTCCATTTTCCTGTGACGTCACATAGTGAAGCCAACACAAACAAACATGGCGCATAGAACAGCAAGCTATAGCGACATTAGCTCGGATTCAGACTCGGATTTCAGCGGCTTAAGCGATTCAACAGATTACGCATGTATTGAAACGGATGGTTGTAGTGTGGAGGCAGGTAGCGAAAACGAAATTGAAGAAGAAACTGAAGCTATTGAGCCATATCGGTTTGAACCGTATGCAAGCGAAACCGACGAAAACGACACGACAGCCAGCGACACGGGAGAAAGCGAGGACGAATTCGGCGATCGCCTTCTAACCAATGATTGGTATGTGTTTGTTTGGCATTAAAGGAAACTAACAACTATGAACTAGGTTTACAGCATATGAAATACATTTGGCAACAACATGCACTTTGAGAGTGCATGTTGTTACGTGCAGTGATTTCTCCAGATTCTCTGAACCCTTTGATGATATTACGGACCGTAGATGGTGAAAATCCCTAAATTCCTTGCAATAGCTGGTTGAGAAAGGTTTTTCTTAAACTGTTCAACAATTTGCTCACGCATTTGTTGACAAAATGGTGACCCTCGCCCCATCCTTGTTTGTGAATGACTGAGCATTTCATGGAATCTACTTTTATACCCAATCATGGCACCCACCTGTTCCCAATTAGCCTGTTCACCTGTGGGATGTTCCAAATAAGTGTTTGATGAGCATTCCTCAACTTTAGCAGTATTTATTGCCACCTTTCCCAACTTCTTTGTCACGTGTTGCTGGCATCAAATTCTAAAGTTAATGATTATTTGCAAAAAAAAAAAAAAGTTTATCAGTTTGAACATCAAATATGTTGTCTTTGTAGCATATTCAACTGAATATGGGTTGAAAAGGATTTGCAAATCATTGTATTCCGTTTATATTTACATCTAACACAATTTCCCAACTCATATGGAAACAGGGTTTGTATATGCAAAAACATTCAATTGTTGAGTGCAAGTCTCATGTAAACAGGTATTTTCCTTTACGGTTCCAGAAATGAAGTTGTTACACATCATCATGCCTTTGCATAGATGTGTTCATATTTTCAGACCCATTCATACACAGTCGCACATCAAAGATTGTGTAAACTGCTTAATTTGATTGCCTGAATTTAAATACACAACCAAATCCAAGCTGCAACCTGAAGCTGTCATTTTGGTTCCAGGACATCCGCAGATCAGATGTTTTGTAGAAAACAGTGTTGCACCATCCATCTCCCTGCTCATAGTAAATCCAGCTGTAGTCTGACCCATTTCTGATGAATGCATTGCTTCAAACAAGGCCAGGGGTGAAGATAATAGCTATGCAAGCATACCTACAAAAATATAAACATTTCTACTAAATCCTCACTTTTACCGCCCTTTTGGCAATCAGTGTGTTTCTCTGCCCAGCACTTCTGCATGCCTAATAAAGTGATTCTTAAAGGGCAGGGGTCGGCAACCTTTACCAGTCAAAGAGCCATTTTGACCAGTTTCACAAATTATAGAAAACATTGGGAGCCGCAAAAATTTTTGGAAATTTTAAATGAAATAAAACTGCATACGAAGTTGTTTTTTTTGCTTTGTGCTATGTATAACCAGGGGTCTCAGACACGCTGCCCACACCTTTATGTGGAATTTGAAAGCTGGTGCGGCACGCGGGTTTTTATTTAATAGCTCTTGTCAGCGTCATGCGTGCCGTGATAGTACAGCATATAGCACCCCCCTACAGTTAGCGTGCCTGATCAGCCACATGTTGTATGGGGCTTCCGCTATGCTCACGTGGGTAACAGCAAGGCATACTTGGTCAACAACCACACAGCTCACACTGACGGTGGCGGTATGAAAAAAACAAACTTTAACACTCTTACTAATAATGCACCACACTGTGAACCCACACCAAACAAGAATGACAAACACATTTTGGGAGAACATCTGCACCGTAACACAACATAAACACAACAGGACAAATACCCAGAATCCCATGCAGCCCTAACTCTTCCGAGATACATTATTGCCGACCCCTGTTAAAGGGGAACTGCACTTTTTTTTTTGAATTCTGCCTATTGCTCACAATCATTATGAGAGACATGACGATAGATGTTATTATTTTGCAATATAAATATTGAATAAATACAATCAAAAGGCACTTGTAATACAACCCAAAAGTCTTTCTTGCCAATTCCGGGCCCTAAATGGCTGTCAAAGTGTACCAACTTGTGGGATTAGCTCTTCAGACTTCTTATGTCCAGGTGAGATGCATGATTTA
This sequence comes from Nerophis lumbriciformis, assembly GCF_033978685.3. Taxonomy (NCBI): domain Eukaryota; kingdom Metazoa; phylum Chordata; class Actinopteri; order Syngnathiformes; family Syngnathidae; genus Nerophis; species Nerophis lumbriciformis. Next base: position 2,243,849 of record NC_084559.2, on the reverse strand, counting down.
TGATCTAGAATACATTTACAGGGAGCAAGGAAGCGAGAAAGCAGCACTCAATGATGTAAACCATACTTGCCAACCTTGAGACCTCCAATTTCGGGAGGTGTGGGGGGGGGGGGTTAAGAGGGGGGAGTATATTTACAGCTAGAATTCACCAAGTCAAGTATTTCATATATATATATATACATATATATATCCCTGCGACCCCGAAGGGAATAAGCGGTAGAAAATGGATGGATGGATGGATGGATGGATGGATATATATATATATATATATATATATATATGTATGTGTGGGAAAAAAAAATCACAAGACTATTTCATCTCTACAGGCCTGTTTCATGAGGGGGGGTACCCTCAATCGTCAGGAGATTGAGGGTACCCCCCCTCATGAAACAGGCCTGTAGAGATGAAATAGTCTTGTGATTTTTTTTCCCACACATACATATATTGCGCTCTACTACGGTATCGAGCACTATTTTTTGGATAACCTTATTAAGACATATATATATATATATATATATATATATATATACATATATATATATATATATATATATATATATATATATACATAAATAAAAGAAATACTTGAATTTCAGTGTTCAGTCTGCAGGTGTACCTAATGTTGTGGCCCTGCAGTCATTCACAACTCCTCCAACACGAACATTATTGTTTTTGCACTTTTTGGCTTCTTATGAAATAACTTTTTTAAATAGATTCAATCTTGCACGTGGAAAGTTTAAGTGTGGGCTTTAGTTGATATAACACTCCCGTCAGGGCTTGCAATCTACAGCGGGGGTGCAGGAGGCGAGCCTCAGCCAGTGCGTCTTTTGCAGCCGTTTTATGATCGCTCAGCACAAGAAATACGTTACACACATACAGTTGTTGACAAAATACACTGTACATTATATACCTCAGCTAACTAAACTATGGAAATGTATAATATAATTCATATAGCAATACGGTCTCACTGCACAGCAGGCCAGCAGTTAGCTGAGTCATTGCGCAATCCATGGTGAGGCACAACTGAGTGACGTGCCTCAACTGGCTGCTGATCACCGCACCGTCTCTTCTCAGTATTTGAACGGCAAATGTGAAAATTCAGCGATTTTAAATAAAAATAATCTAAAACTGGTGAAGTTAAATGGAAAATAACTTTATAGTATAATCACTGGATACATATAACAATTTACTATTTTTTTTTTTCTTTTTACATTTTTTTTCTTTCCATGATGGCAGGTGAGGCCCCGCCTCACCTGCCTCTAGTGACTGCACGTCACTGATATATATATATATATATATATCAATACAGTCTGCAAGGGATACAGTTAATAAAAACAATATATAAATATATATCAATACAGTCTGCAAGGGATACAGTTAATAACAATATATCAATATATATCAATACAGTCTGCAAGGGATACAGTTAATAATAACAATATATCAATATATATCAATACAGTCTGCAAGGGATACAGTTAATAATAACAATATATCAATATATATCAATACAGTCTGCAAGGGATACAGTTAATAATAACAATATATCAATATATATCAATACAGTCTGCAAGGGATACAGTCTGTAAGCACACATGATTGTGCGTGCTGCTGGTCCACTAATAGTACTAACCTTTAACAGTTAATTTTACTCATTTTCATTAATTACTAGTTTCTATGTAACTGTTTGTATATTGTTTTAATTTATTTTTTATTCAATTTATTTATCTTATTTTATTTTATGAATTTTTAAAAAAAGGACCTTATCTTCACCATACCTGGTTGTCCAAATTAGGCATAATAATGTGTTAATTCCACGACTGTATATATTGGAATCGGTTTATATCGGTATCGGTAATTAAGAGTTGGACAATATCGGAATATCGGCAAAAAAAGCCATTATCGTACATCCCTAGTTGTGAACGATAGGCAAAACTTCCCAAAAAAGTGCAGTTCCCCTTTAAGGACTTGTCAAAGTCTAAGGTGATCTGATGCTTTTTTGTTTCATTATTCTGACCGTTATGTGGTATAATTAGCTTTTTTTTGCCACAAAACGAATAAAGAATAAACAAAGTTAATTTAATGTCTTGTTAGTATGCCAATAATATTTCAAGAAATCTGCATTCTTACACTTGGCACTGAAAAACAAGTCTGTGTATACTCTGTGGCCAAGTGTGTATTTATTGTTTCTTTTGAATGTGTTCAGGGGTGTCATATTTGAGCCTGATAAGCATCTGTCTCGGCCAGTTATGCCTGTGTAATTGAGTGGAGACTGCAGAGACAAAAATCAACAGTGGCCCTCTTCTTGGGTCTTGGATGTTGCATAGGAGTGTGTTTCTGTCCGTGTCTATTGGGACAATGGCATTATTGAGGTGCTTCGGAGTCAAAGGCGCCCTGATGCCTGGCCCGCTGGATGGGGGTTAGCGGAGGCACGTTTGGATGGATCAGGTGACTATTCTGTCCCTTTCAAGTGTGGCTCATCCGCGGCATAGCAAGTAACATGAATCTGAAGGCAATAAAAAGATGTCTGAATAGCTGGCTGCCATTTACACACTCGGACGCTAGCCCAGTACCAAACACTACAGGCCTACGGGTGTTGAGCATGAATTACTAGACGCAGCGGTGACTTTATCCAGCACTAATCTCGTCGGGTCAAGGAATTCTATTTTCAACACACAAGTCGAATAACGATACTGTCTATTTGTTCTCACAGTACTAATGCATTGAACGCTGTTCTTATACCACGGCTGCACATTCAGATCACGGCTTATTATTACTGTATATTAGAGATGTCCGATAATATCGGGCTGCTGATATTATCGGCTGATAAATGCTTTAAAATGTAATATCGGAAATTATCGGTATCGGTTTCAAAAAGTAAAATGAATGACTTTTTAAAACGCCGCAGTACAGAGCAGTTGCCTCTCCCAGTCAGCAGCCCCTCCCTTTTCCCGTCTCCCACACACAACACAGGAGTTGCAGCACGACTGCAGCATGACAGGTTTACTGGCGACGCTTGATGACCTCATCAAACCGCCGCGAGCGAAGCATAACAACAACAAGAGTGTGTCGTTGCCGGTGCTGTAGCCGTGGCTAACATGCGAGCTCGCTCGACGACTGACTAACGACACCATGTCTATGGTTTGGGATTATTTTAAAGTGTGTCCAACAACAGAACAGCAGTACCGTATTTTTCGCACTATAAGGCGCACCGGATTATTAGCCGCACCTTCAATGAATGGCATATTTCATAACTTTGTCCACCAATAAGCCGCCCCGGACTATAAGCCGCGCCTACGCTGCGCTAAAGGGAATGTCAAAAAAAAACAGTCAGATAGGTCAGTCAAACTTTAATAATATATTAAAAACCAGCGTTCTAACAACTCTGTCCCAAAATGTACGCAAATGTGCAATCACAAACATAGTAAAATTCAAAATAGTGCAGAGCAATAGCAACATAATGTTGCTCGAACGTTAATGTCACAACACACAAAATAAACATAACGCTCACTTTCTGAAGTTATTCTTCATTCATAAATCCCTCGAATTTTTCTCCTTCGGTGTCCGAATTGAAAAGTTGGGCGAATGTCGTCCGGCGCTGCCTCCCTGTCTTAGTGAAGGTGTGTTCGCCTTCGGTCATCCATTGTTCCCACGCAGTTAGCAGTCTAGCTTCGAATGCCCTGTTGACACCAATATCTAGCGGCTGGAGGTCTTTTGTCAATCCACCCGGAATGACGGCGAGTATTGAATTAAGCGCGTAAGCGTGTCTCTCAATGTGATGTTATGAGCTAGCAAATATAACAACTACACTACCCAGCATGCAACGATAGTGACGAGCATGCGCGGTAGCCCTGAGAAGCGTTGTTGTATGCTGGCAGTTAGAATGTGGTTATGAGCACGCTGTGAGTAAACGTTGAGAACTCAGTTAACACGCCTCGTCTGCATTATTTATAATTAGACAGACAACACACTTAATAGGAGCCATTTTGGGGTCTTTACATAAACACACAAATGGAAATGAAACGTCACATATCCCAGCATGCACCGCGTGCTTCTTCTTCTTCCGGGGCGGGTGGTTGCTTACAGTAGAAGAAGAAGCGCTTCCTGTTCTATGGGGGCGGGTGCTTACCTTGGCGGTTGCTTGCGTAGAAGAAGAAGCGCTTCCTGTTCTACCGGGAAAAAAGATGGCGGCTGTTTACCGAAGTTGCGAGATCGAAACTTTATGAAAATGAATCGTAATATTAATCCATATATAAAGCGCACCGGGTTAAAAGCCGCACTGTCAGCTTTTGAGTAAATTTGTGGTTTTTAGGTGCGGCTAATGGTGCGGAAAATACGGTAATTGGGAACAATGACAGAACTTTGTATTCGGTGCAATGGTACAATGTAATGTAAACGTTAAGAATTTACCACCATCTTATCATACCTTTTCAGATTGGCACTTCCAGAAATGTTATTGTCATTTTGGTTTAGTATTAACTTTATTTGGCTACCGTATTTTCCGCACTATTAGCCGCACCTAAAAACCACAAATTTACTCAAAAGCTGACAGTGCGGCTTATAACCCGGTGCACTTTATATATGGATTAATATTAAGATTCATTTTCATAAAGTTTCGGTCTCGCAACTACGGTAAACAGCCGCCATCTTTTTTCCCCGTAGAAGAGGAAGTGCTTCTTCTTCTACGCAAGCAACCGCCAAGGTAAGCACCCGCCCCCATAGAACAGGAAGCGCTTCTTCTTCTACTGTAAGCAACCACCCGCCCGCGTAGAAGAAGAAGAAGCGCGCGGATATTACGTTTCATTTCCTTTGTGTGTTTACATCTATAAAGACCACAAAATGGCTCCTACTAAGCGACAGGTTTCCGGTTCATGAAAAGACGCAATCTCTCCATCCGCACACGGACTACTATTTCACAGCAACTGCCTAAAGACTTTCAAGAAAAGCTGGCTACTTTCCGTGCATATTGTAAAAACAAGATAGCTGAAAAAAAGATCCGGCCAGAGAACATTATCAACATGGACGAGGTTCCACTGACTTTTGATATTCCTGTGAACCGCACTGTGGATACAACGGGAGCACGTACGGTGAATATTCGCACCACAGGGAATGAGAAGTCATCCTTCACTGTGGTTCTAGCTTGCCATGCTAATGGCCAGAAACTTCCACCCATGGTGATATTCAAAAGGAAGACCTTGCCAAAAGAGACCTTTCCAGCCGGCGTCATCATAAAAGCTAACTCGAAGGGATGGATGGATGAAGAAAAGATGAGCGAGTGGTTAAGGTAAGTTTACGCGAAGAGGCCGGGTGGCTTTTTTCACGCAGCTCCGTCCATGTTGATATACGACTCCATGCGCGCCCACATCACGCTGGTTTTTAATATATTATTAAAGTTTGACTGACCTATCTGACTGTTTTTTTGACATTCCTTTAGCGCAGTTAGATGCGGCTTACAACACGGGGCGGCTTATAGGTGGACAAAGTTTTGAAATATGCCGTTCATTGAAGGCGCGGCTTATAACCCAGGGCGCCTTATGGTGCGGAAAATACGGTATTTTAATTTTTTCCACTTTTTTAGGTCTCTTTACTAAAAAGCACTGTAGCATGACATGACTCAACCTGGACAGCATGTGATCACTGGGTTTCAATAGCACAATGCCTCACCTCCTCAGGTTGTTGTCCTGCAAAGGCAAGCAGGCAAGTCCTCGGTCCTGTCTCGAGCAAGGAGCACTGACAGAATCCAACGCTGCCTGTACTCAGAGAGTCCACAATCTCACCGCGACCTCGGCCCAGGTCCCAAAGACAGACCCTCATGTCTCTCCCCTGACTTATCCACCAATAGGAGAAAGAAAGGGGCGGATGTCTCATCAAATATTGGAACGGAATCAAAACCGTAACAGCAAGGGCATCACTACTGACCTAATAAGTGTGTCCGTGGAGGATAGCGTGTTGACCCAGATGACAGAACTCCCAGAATGACCGTCTACAATTTTCTCTGCCCTCCTGTTGCTGAGATTCCACATATGGATGGCACCTTTCCCTGATCTGAAAACAAATGTAAGCCCTGTATTATTCTTACAGTTGAGAACAATATCTGACCGCCTGTGAAAACTTAAAGATGTAAATTAAATGACGAGAATTGCTAAATTCTAACATCTGTGCACACAACAGATGACAAACTGGCGCACCGCATATTAGTACGGATTCAGATGTCGTCCGAAACAAACAAAGACCTGTTGTTTTAAATGTTGACAGTGGGCTTCTATTTTGAGCGGCTATTATAGACTTTATGGTATTGGTTGATCAGATCAGGAAATCGAATGCATACGAGTTAAAGGGGAACATTATCACAATTTCAGAAGGGTTAAAACCATTAAAAATCAGTTCCCAGTGGCTTATTTTATTTTTCGAAGTTTTTTTCAAAATTTTACCCATCACGCAATATCCCTAAAAAAAGCTTCAAAGTGCCTGATTTTAACCATCGTTATATACACCCGTCCATTTTCCTGTGACGTCACATAGTGAAGCCAATACAAACAAACATGGCGGAAAGAACAGCAAGCTACAGCGACATTAGCTCGGATTCAGACTCGGATTTCAGCGGCTTAACACTGTCTGATAAGATAATTACTAACAACTATGAACTAGGTTTACAGCATATGAAATACATTTGGCAACAACATGCACTTTGAGAGTGCAGACAGCCCATTTCAGGCGCGCTAAGAACATATATTTTTCCACGATTTCAGCACTCAGGTTAACCATCCCTAAATAGACACAAAATACTGCATTACACAAGACTACCCGAATGTACTCGAACGATTGACAAAAATAAATGTTTTTAAGCTAAATTATTGGTAAACACAGTTTATGTATAATAATTTACGTAAAACCGCGAGTAATGAATAAAGTTTTCATCAATTAATATATTCTGTAGACATACCCTCATCCGCTCTCTTTTCCTGAAAGCTGATCTGTCCAGTTTTGGAGTTGATGTCAGCAGGCCAGGGAAGCTAGGGACGGTGTGAGCCAAGACATCCAGGGGGTTTAGCTCGCTCGTTTGCGGGACCAAACTGCCGCCATTTCTTGCCGTGCTAGCGAGGTCCTTTGTCCCTGAATTGCTCACACACTCCGGCAGATTCAATGGGGGTCTGGCGGCAGATTTCTTTGACTTTATCGTTGGAAATGCATCTGCTTTGAGTGTCGCAGGATATCCACACATTCTTGCCATCTCTGTCGTAGCATAGCTTTCGTCGGTAAAGTGTGCGGAACAAACGTCCAATTTCTTGCCACTTTCGCATCTTTGGGCCACTGGTGCAACTTGAATCCGTCCCTGTTCGTGTTGTTACACCCTCCGACAACACACCGACGAGGCATGATGTCTCCAAGGTACGGAAAACAGTCGAAAAAACGGAAAATAACAGAGCTGATTTGACTCGGTGTTTGAGAAAATGGCGGATTGCTTCCCGAGAGCGAATAATAGAAAGGCGTTTAATTCGCCAAAATTCACCCATTTAGAGTTCGGAAATCGGTTAAAAAAATATATGGTCTTTTTTCTGCAACATCAAGGTATATATATATATATATATATATGTATATATATATAGCTATTGAGCCATATCGGTTTGAACCGTATGCAAGCAAAACCGACGAAAACGACACGACAGCCAGCGACACGGGAGAAAGTGAGGACGAATTCGGCGATCGCCTTCTAACCAACGATTGGTATGTGTTTGTTTGGCATTAAACGAAACTAACAACTATGAACTAGGTTTACAGCATATGAAATACATTTGGCAACAACATGCACTTTGAGAGTGCAGACAGCCCAATTTTCGTCAATTAATATATTCTGTAGACATACCCTCATCCGCGCTCTTTTCCTGAAAGCTGATCTGTCCAGTTTTGGAGTTGATGTCAGCAGGCCAGGGAAGCTAGGGTCGATAGGGGGTTTAGCTCGCTCGTCTGCGGGACCAAACTGCCGCCATTTCTTGCCGTGCTAGCGAGGTCCTTTGTCCCTGAATTGCTCACACACTCCGGCAGATTCAATGGGGGTCTGGCGGCAGATTTCTTTGACTTTATCGTTGGAAATGCATCTGCTTTGAGTGTCGCAGGATATCCACACATTCTTGCTATCTCTGTCGTAGCATAGCTTTCGTCCGTAAAGTGTGCGGAACAAACGTCCAATTTCTTGCCACTTTCGCATCTTTGGGCCACTGGTGCAACTTGAATCCGTCCCTGTTCGTGTTGTTACACCCTCCGACAACACACCGACGAGGCATGATGTCTCCAAGGTACGGAAAACAGTCGAAAAAACGGAAAATAACAGAGCTGATTTGACTCGGTGTTTGAGAAAATGGCGGATTGCTTCCCGAGAGCGAATAATAGAAAGGCGTTTAATTCGCCAAAATTCACCCATTTAGAGTTCGGAAATCGGTTAAAAAAATATATGGTCTTTTTTCTGCAACATCAAGGTATATATATATATATATATATATATGTATATATATATAGCTATTGAGCCATATCGGTTTGAACCGTATGCAAGCAAAACCGACGAAAACGACACGACAGCCAGCGACACGGGAGAAAGTGAGGACGAATTCGGCGATCGCCTTCTAACCAACGATTGGTATGTGTTTGTTTGGCATTAAAGGAAACTAACAACTATGAACTAGGTTTACAGCATATGAAATACATTTGGCAACAACATGCACTTTGAGAGTGCAGACAGCCCAATTTTCGTCAATTAATATATTCTGTAGACATACCCTCATCCGCGCTCTTTTCCTGAAAGCTGATCCGTCCAGTTTTGGAGTTGATGTCAGCAGGCCAGGGAAGCTAGGGTCGATAGGGGGTTTAGCTCGCTCGTCTGCGGGAACAAACTGCCGCCATTGCTTGCCGTGCTACCGAGGGCCTTTGTCCCTGAATTGCTCACACACTCCGGCAGATTCAATGGGGGTCTGGCGGCAGATTTCTTTGACTTTATCGTTGGAAATGCATCTGCTTTGAGTGTCGCAGGATATCCACACATTCTTGCCATCTCTGTCGTAGCATAGCTTTCGTCGGTAAAGTGTGCGGAACAAACGACTGACCATTTCGTCGGCTTTCCCCACACCCTCGTATTTTGAACAAATTTCGTACAATTTCTTGCCACTTTCGCATCTTTGGGCCACTGGTGCAACTTGAATCCGTCCCTGTTCGTGTTGTTACACCCTCCGACAACACACCGACGAAAGTGAGAAAATGGCGGATTGCTTCCCGATGTGACGTCATCGCTCCGAGAGCGAATAATAGAAAGGCGTTTAATTCGCCAAAATTCACCCATTTAGAGTTCGGAAATCGGTTAAAAAAATATATGGTCTTTTTTCTGCAACATCAAGGTATATATTGACGCTTACATAGGTCTGGTGATAATGTTCCCCTTTAAGCCATTCTACATGATACTACTCCAAACCAATAGCTGGTTAATGATGCGTGGTCAAACTCAACTAATGCTAAGAATAACATCATGGCCTTTCTTGTTACACTGCATAAATGACATCAGGCCTATATCTTACCCGGAGAAGAGGAGAGGAGTGTCCTCTCCATGGCGACTGAAGTGAAGGGTGTTGATGGGTCCCCCTGCACCCCTCAGGGTGTAGATTGGGGATGGAGCAGGTCTGGACATCACTTTATTTAATTACCACTGAAACAGGAAAGAAAAAGTGTCACACACTATTTGTTGCTGTTTGAGGAAAAACACTGAAAATATTTGATGGGCTGGACAATTAATGATTTTCAATCAGACATACAGTAAAGGTGCTATGGATGTAATGATATGAACATTTCATATTCCGGTTATTTGGCCAAAATTCTCACGGTTCTCATTATTATCATCTCGGTTAGGGATGTCCCGATCCGATATTTGGATCGGATCGGCCGCCGATATTTGCCAAAAAATGCGTATCGGCAAGGCATGGGAAAATGGCAGCGGGGGGCGTGGTTAAGATATATATATATATATATATATATATAAGAAATACTTGACTTTCAGTGAATTCTAGCTATATATATATATATATATATATATATATATATATATATAAAAATAAAACAAATACTTGAATTTCAGTGTTCATTTACAAACTACAACTCACAAACACTTTAGAGTTAGGCTCCACCATCAGAATGTGTACTTAAACTTATAAAGATCACATGGATATTATTCTGTGAGTTGATTCACCAAAACTAACCTGTTATACAGGAGGAAAAAGCACACAGGATGTTTCAATTGTTCACAGACTGGTCGCGCTCATCAGAATGACAAGACACTTCCGGTCTGCAGGTGATAGCATTCAATTGGGAAGAAAAGCCCTACTGCCCCCTACTGACCAATGTGAATACTGATAAATGTGTAATGACAGCTCCAAAAACGAATTCAAACCACAAAATAAAATAAATAAATCAACACAAAAATGTGACACATTATGGGTGGGTCACATATGCATGTACAGTAGATGGCAGTATTGTCCTGTTTAAAAGTGTCACAACATTGCTGTTTACGGCAGACGAACTGCTTTACGGTAGACACTGTTGTTGTGTGTTGTCAACACGTCACTCAGGTCCGCCTGAATTTCGGGAGATTTTCGGGAGAAAATTTGTCCCGGGAGGTTTTCGGGAGAGGCGCTGAATTTCGGGAGTCTCCCGGAAAATCCGGGAGGGTTGGCAAGTATGCACTATTTCCACATTCACACATTCACACACTGATGGCGAGAGCTGCCATGCAAGGTCCTAACCACGACCCATCAGGAGCAAGGGCGAAGAGTCTTGCTCAAGGACACGACGGACGTGACTAGGATGGTAGAAGGTGGGGATCGAACCAGGAACCCTCAGGTTGCTGGCACGGCCACTCTCCCAACCCCGCCACGCCGTCCCAATATAATTGCCAATCATACAAAATAGTCCCCATCTCTTAGAGAACGTTTAAACCGGTTTAGTACTCTGTCAGAGAGTCCCACTCAGCAATAGATTGTTGGATGAGCAATCAACCAAGAATAGTGTATGAAATTATACTACTGGAACAGCAGAGATGGTATCAAATTGTGGGTTACCAAAAGGTGATACACCTTGGATCGGTTATTGAGCAATACTAGACTATTATTACTTTTAAAACTATATACCTAAGTGAATATTTTCAACCTGTTTAAAATGTTTTTTTGCCACACAGCAGACAGTTGCTTAACATAATATCTCTGAATGTTCTCTATTGTTAGTGGCGACAATCCCTGCAGCTATTTGCCACTGAGCCTGTCGCTCTGTTTAACTTCTTCCTCGCAGTTTATATCATGAAGATCTCTCCCACTCAATACGCCATAAATCACAACTTCTGACAGCCTAATAACAGTAAACACCCACAGATTCAGGGTTCTCACTCTTCTTGTAACGAACAACTGTTGTCCTAGAGGCACAAGTCAGGGCCGAGGCTTTTATGTCGTCTGCTGACTTGGCGGTTGAGGAAACCTATCCGACAGCAGGTATTCTGCGAGGAAACTTGTCAAATCGCAGCACGGTCAGACAAGTGTCTTTCAATAGTTACAAAAGAGGGTGAATGTTCACGGTAACCTGAGAGTCGAGGTGAACCAAACCCTATACAGTCGTGGTCAAAAGTTGACAGACTTGTAAAGAACATCATGTCATGGCTGTCTTGAGTTTCCAATCATTTCTACATCTTATTTTTTTGTGATAGAGTGATTGCAGCACATACTTGTTGGTCACAAAAAAACATTCATGAAGTTTGGTTCTTTTATGAATTTATTATGGGTCTACTGAAAATGTGAGCAAATGTGCTGGGTCAAAAGTTAATCCATTTTGGGGGGAGTTGAGGGGATAATTTAATTATGATGCGTTCAAGAGTCTTACGGCCTGAAGGAAGAAGCTGTTACAGAACCTGGGGGTTCTGCTTCGGAGGCTGCGGAAACTCTTTCTAGAGTCCAGCAGTGAAAACAGTCCTTGGTGGGGGTTGGGAGGAGTCTTTGCAGATTTTCTGAGCCCTGGTTAGGCAGCGGCTTTTTACGATCTCCTGGAAGCCCCCTGCAATTGCCGCTGAAATAGGCGGTAGTTAAAATAACTGTTGTGAGTCTGTCAAGCAGATAGAGATCTGAAAGTAACTCCATCCATCCATCCATCTTCTTCCGCTTATCCGAGGTCGGGTCGCGGGGGCAGCAGCTTAAGCAGGGAAGCCCAGACTTCCCTCTCCCCAGCCACTTCGTCCAGCTCTTCCTGTGGGACCCCGAGGCGTTCCCAGGCCAGCCGGGAGACATAGTCTTCCCAACGTGTCCTGGGTCTTCCCCGCGGCCTACTACTGGTCGGACGTGCCCTAAACACCTCCCTAGGGAGACGTTCGGGTGGCATCCTGACCAGATGCCCAAACCACCTCATCTGGCTCCTCTCGATGTGGAGGAGCAGCGGCTTTACTTTGAGCTCCTCCCGGATGGCAGAGCTTCTCACCCTATCTCTAAGGGAGAGCCCCGCCACCCGGCGGAGGAAACTCATTTCGGCCGCTTGTACCCGTGATCTTGTCCTTTCGGTCATAACCCAAAGCTCATGACCATAGGTGAGGATGGGAACGTAGATCGACCGGTAAATTGAGAGCTTTGCCTTCCGGCTCAGCTCCTTCTTCACCACAACGGATCGATACAGCGTCCGCATTACTGAAGACGCCGCACCGATCCGCCTGTCGATCTCACGATCCACTCTTCCCTCACTCGTGAACAAGACTCCGAGGTACTTGAACTCCTCCACTTGGGGCAAGATCTCCTCCCCAACCCGGAGATGGAACTCCACCCTTTTCCGGGCGAGAACCATGAACTCGGACTTGGAGGTGCTGATTCTCATCCCAGTCGCTTCACACTCAGCTGCGAACCGATCCAGTGAGAGCTGAAGATCCTGGCCAGATGAAGCCATCAGGACCACATCATCTGCAAAAAGCAGAGAGCTAATCCTGCAACCACCAAACCAGATCCCCTCAACGCCTTGACTGCGCCTAGAAATTTTGTCTGAAAGTAACTCATCTCTTTGCTAGTATGTTAATCAACATGACTGCTTTGCAAAAGGCGTACATATCGTAGAAGCAAACCCAAGAGGGAACGTTTAAGACAATAACTGTACCAACTTGTTTTTGTATGGTATGAAGAAAATTGCAAAAAGCAACAACAATGTTTTGTGAGGGTCTATCGCTTAAGCTGATGGGTGGGTAAGACTGCATTCCTGCGCCAGAATCCTGTGCCTATGTGAGTGTGTGACAGGGGGAGGCTCTCCCTGATAACAGGTGGATTAGGCTTTACTCATTGTCCTCTTTGCCAAAGAGCCGTGTGTAGCCGTGACTCACAGACGGAGTAGCTTGTTTTCACTACCCAAAGACCAGAGGGGGTTCGACTTTCCACTGGCAATTCCTGCTCCCTTTCAAACAAACACAACAGCAGGGGGACAGTGATGGAGGTGTCACTGCGTAGGGGCTGGTGCCAAACTAAACTATGTTCATAAGATGCGTACAATGGCACTTTCCCCCTCCATGACTTCCCCCCGGTGGACTGTTCCTTCTGTTTAACCAGGCGTCAGCATTTCCAGTTGCTGAGCATTGTTGAACAATGGCCCCTGTCATGGTGCCAGCTCCCGTCACCCACAAACCCAAATACAAACAACTTAGGCAGGGATCTGCGCATACTGTAAACAAACGGGGTATCACTCGGATCTGTTTGCAAATCCAGGAGGATCTGTAGTACAAATAATGAAGAGTCTCATTTTTGTCACGCAAAGTTACTTGTGCAACTGTAAGTAGACGTCATGTGAACAATGAACGATCACCAATATCTGCAGTATTGATTGAAGCTTTTATTAGTAGATTGCACAGTACAGTACATATTCCGTACAATTGACCACTAAATGGTAACACCCCAATAAGTCACGTAAATCAACTCATGGTAGTAGTGTTGTAACGATACCAATATTTTGGTACGGTACTAAAATTATTTCGATAGTAGTATCAACTAAATACATGCCTGTACTTGATATCATTACAGTGTATGTCAGGTGTAGATCCACCAATTGTGTTTGTTTACATCTTGACGCGGTGAGCTACGGTGTGTAGTGAAGCATGTTTAGCTATTCCTCGTCCTGCAGGGATAATACTTGTAAGAAACTTACTTTACTTGTCGCCATGGAGACGAGGATTAGTGATTTAGAAGTGGCTAAAACACGGCTGATGGACTTTAGCCGCTAGCTAGCTAGCCATGTCTTAAAGTACCTCTTCCTGAGGGCGTTTCAGTGTTATAACTTCACCTTTATCGTTAGTTTTTAAGCCAAAATGCGTCCGTTCTCCCTTTTCTGTCTACACACTGTGTCTGCTTGTAAGTACTCCGTGTGCGTGCGCTGCCGAACATGCTCCTCTGCTCGTAAACCAGCAATGTCACGACGTGACTTCGACGCAAGGGGCGTGCTGGACCGGTACGGTATCGTACCAAAAATGATTCATTAGTATCGCATTACTATACCAATACCGGTATACTAGGGGTGTAACGGTACGTGTATTTGTATTGAACCGTTTCGGTATGGGGGTTCCGGTAAGGTTCGGAGGTGTACCGAACGAGTTTCCACACGGACATATTAAGTAGCGTAACGCACATTGTGTAAACAATGCACACCGAGGCACAACACACGGCATGCTAGCGGCTAACGTGCTAGGATAGACTGACCATAAGTCCTCTTTTCACCGGACATGTCCTCTTTTGCAGAGATGTCAGGGCGGAGTTTCTTAAATGCCTCAAATGTCCGGCATTTTGAGTTAGGGTTGCGTGTATTTTCAATGTACGTTCAGGGTTAAGAAGGGGTTAAAAACAAAACAAACAGCAGCATTGGTGAGGGAGGGGCAGAGACAGAGAGAGAGAGAGAGAGAGAGAGAGAGAGAGTTATGATAAACGCGCATGCGTCGCCAGGCTCTGCTTTTTATCCATAGATTTATCACATTTAATTTTTTATTATCTATAGCAGGGGTGTCAAAAGTGTGCCCCGGAGGCCATTTGCGGCCCACAGCTAATGTTTTAAAGGCCCACGGCACATTCTAAAAATACTATTAAAATAAACAAAAACATAACAAAAGTGAAATAAAAAAGCTTAAATGTAATTTAGAAAAAGTTGCAATGTTGACTAATAAAACAAAGCTGTTTTTTTTTTCTTTCAAACTGTCATTGCTCAAAACATAATATTGAATCAAAATTAATGTTATTATGAATTATTGACCTATCCAAGGTTCCCATTACTTCACAATAAATATTCCACTAAGAAAAATATTTTTGGTGGAAGATTTTTTAAATTTGGTAAATAAATAACCCAAAAATGTATTTTGTTGTTTTCTTACTGTACCGAAAATGAACCGAACCGTGACCTCTAAACCGAGGTACGTACCGAACCAAAATGTTTGTGTACCGTTACACCCCTACGGTATACCGTACAACCCTAATCTGCAGCTATCGTTTTACATGTCTTACAACTAAAGTTGCGCGATATAGACGACATACAACATGAATTATATACATTTGTCCGATGATAGAGCTTTTGCAAGTTAGAGCTCTTGAATGTAAACAGAGGTGGACGGATCAATTTGAATATCGACAGTAACTATACCAAGAATTGTATAATTAGACTGTCAATACAATGGTTAAATCAACATTTTTTTATCATCAAATGATCTTATGTCGTATTTGTTATTGTTTATCAACTCCGGAAATACGTCCGTAGACACAGAAGAATTTAAATCAGAGCCAATAGTAGGCAAATATTCAAATATACTGTGTTTTTGTCTGATTATAATTGCGATCAAAAATGTAATTATTCAGTGATCTTGAACATTTGATGTGTCAGTGTCAGCATGGGTATGTCCAGTACTGCCCCTGTGACTACTTGGTATTGGATACCTAAATTTGTAGTATTACCCAAAACTAATATGAAGTATCCAAACAACATAAGAATAAGTACTTCTTACATTCTAACAGAAGTGTAAATAGAATAAAAGCAAATTAACAAGTACTGTGGATTAATAATAGTTTTGACAAAATAATACAACCGTAAATTATGCAATATTAATACGTTACAGCATACGTCAGCAGCCAAATTGGGAGCCTTTGTAAACCTTTTCAAAATGGTTCTAATAATAATAATAGTAATAATAATAATAATAGATTTTATTTGTAAAAAGCACTTTATATTGAGTAAACAATCTCAAAGTGCTACAGTGTATTAAAAACATTATAAAATAAAAAGATAATAAAGAAAGAAATAAAAATAAAAACTGTCATGTCTGTGTAATCATGTTTTGTTTTAAGTCATGTTTTGTTTAGTTTCTGGCTTTTCACTCCCTTGTCTTGTTTGCATGATTACCCATTAGTTTCACCTGTTCCACGTTTGGACTCATTGTGCACTCTTGTTTGTCACCATAGCAACCCATTAGTTTTCACCTGTCACGTCACGCACCTGTTTCACGTTTTGAGTCACGCACCTGTTTTCGTTAATCATGTCTGTTATTTAAGCTATGCATTTTCTGTTGTTCGTCCTGACGACCTCACCACATTTATGCTCTGTCCATTCTTTCCATGTCCATTCCTCAAGCAACTATTTTTGTCCAAGCCAAGTAAGTTTTTGTTCCATGTTTATAGTCTTTTTGGTTTCATAGTTTGTTCTCCGCCATTGTGCGTGTTTTTTGTTTGATCCTTTTTTTTTTGTATTTATAGTCTTTAAATAAAAAAATGTACTTACATTCCCGTCTCGCCCGAGCCAACTTTCCGTTGCATCCCGGAAAAGCACACACCCAAGACCAAGTCATGACAAAAAACTAGAATAGCCAAATAGCTATCACTAGTGTGCATATATCTAAAAAAAGGCTTTTTTTTAAAAGAAGGGCTTTTAAGCTTTTTTTAAAAGCATCCACAGTCTGTGGTGCCCTCAGGTGGTCAGGGAGAACGTTCCATTATTATTATCATTGATATACCAAATATTATACTGTGTAATGTATTGTTATCGCAGGAAGCCTCAATACGGTATATATCGTAATGTAGATTTTAGACAATATCGCTCATCCCTACTTATAACTGCCTGATAAAATACTATCTGCAATGAGTTTGTGATGTAATCTGGCCATGGTCTTACTTATATGGTTAAAAACATGCCTATAAGATAACTCAATATGGCGAAATAAAAGAGTTGAGGCTCCTGCTTCCTGTAACACATAAGGCAGCTCTCGGTAATATGACTCTAGGTCCATGGATAAAGGCAGTTTGTCTCTTCTTGGGCTATCTGTCCACACCTACTGTGTAATTAGGCCTAATTATGAGAAAAAGGTCCGCTTCCCCTTCATGTTATTAAATAAGAGCCAACCTCATCTGCCAAGGATCTCTCAACACCAGCAGAGGACTGGTGACCTTCAGATCAAACATACCTACTATCTGTGCGCCTGCCACACCCTTTCTTCTCCTCAACGCATAACATCCCAATACAGAGGGACCGAGGTTATGATACCAGGCATCAATCAAGGGTTTTTTGTTTTTACAGCGATAGCAACGATGGGGGAGTCCCGTCCACATTCCTCATTTGACTCAAGTGCTGGTATCATATGATCAGCTGCTCTCCACCTGAGCTGTGCCCTTGTCAAAATCTGCCATTCATAAATAAGATCAGGCAGAAGGGACATACTGATCACAGGGGCTTATTAGAAAAGTTTAATTATGCCCCTGCTTCACAGGCGCAATTATGAAGGCATGGGATCCCGAGATAACTTTCTCTGATATCAGTTCAACCAAACAGGAGAGCGAGACTGCATGGTGAGTAAAGCAAAGTACCGTATTTTCCGCACTATAAGGCGCACCTAAAAACCACAAATTTTCTCAAAAGCTGACAGTGCGCCTTATAACCCGGTGCGCTTTATATATGGATTAATATTAAGATTCATTTTCATAAAGTTTCGGTCTCGCAACTACGGTAAACAGCCGCCATCTTTTTTCCCCGTAGAAGAGGAAGTGCTTCTTCTTCTACGCAAGCAACCGCCAAGGTAAGCACCCGCCCCCATAGAACAGGAAGCGCTTCTTCTTCTACTGTAAGCAACCACCCGCCCGCGTAGAAGAAGAAGAAGCGCGCGGATATTACGTTTCATTTCCTTTGTGTGTTTACATCTGTAAAGACCACAAAATGGCTCCTACTAAGCGACAGGGATCCGGTTCATGAAAAGACGCAATCTCTCCATCCGCACACGGACTACTATTTCACAGCAACTGCCTAAAGACTTTCAAGAAAAGCTGGCTACTTTCCGTGCATATTGTAAAAACAAGATAGCTGAAAAAAAGATCCGGCCAGAGAACATTATCAACATGGACGAGGTGCCACTGACTTTTGATATTCCTGTGAACCGCACTGTGGATACAACGGGAGCACGTACGGTGAATATTCGCACCACAGGGAATGAGAAGTCATCCTTCACTGTGGTTCTAGCTTGCCATGCTAATGGCCAGAAACTTCCACCCATGGTGATATTCAAAAGGAAGACCTTGCCAAAAGAGACCTTTCCAGCCGGCGTCATCATAAAAGCTAACTCGAAGGGATGGATGAAGAAAAGATGAGCGAGTGGTTAAGGTAAGTTTACGCGAAGAGGCCGGGTGGCTTTTTTCACGCAGCTCCGTCCATGTTGATATACGACTCCGTGCGCGCCCACATCACGCTGGTTTTTAATATATTATTAAAGTTTGACTGACCTATCTGACTGTTTTTTTGACATTCCTTTAGCGCAGTTAGATGCGGCTTATAACACGGGGCGTCTTATAGGTGGACAAAGTTTTGAAATATGCCGTTCATTGAAGGCGCGGCTTATAACCCAGGGCGCCTTATGGTGCGGAAAATACGGTAGATGCAAATACATATACCGTAATTTAAAAGAGTTCATTATAGATAGTGGAAATACAATTTTATGAACTAGTCCAGCATAAGCTGCAGTGGCCAAACAGCTCAATTTTTGTTTCATCTGACATCACATGGACAAAGATAAGACCTTCTGGAGGAAAGTTCTATGGTCAGATGAAACAAAAATTGAGCTGTTTTGGCCACAATACCCAGCAATATGTTCGGAGGAGAAAAAGTGAGGCCTTTAATCCCAGGAACACCATACCATCAAGCATGGTGGTGGAAGTATTATGTTCTGGGCCTGTTTTGCTGCCAATGGAACTACTGCTTTAAATGGGACAATGAAAAAGTAAGATTTCCTCCAAATTCTTCAGAACACCCTAAAATCATCAGCCCGGAGGTTGGGTCTTGGGCACAGTTGGGTGTTCCAACAGGACAATGACCCCAAACACACGTCGAAAGTGGTAAAGGAATGGCTAAATCAGGCAAGAATTAAGGTTTTGGAATGGCCTTCCCAAAGTCCATTGTTCGATCTCCACCTTCTACCAACCTCGACTTGACTCGGCCGGTGTTTGAACTCACGACCTACCGATCTCAGGGCATATCGTTGACATGGTTTACACGTCTGGGCAGGGAGCATGGGTTCGATATTCTCTAGTTTGTCTTACTTACTTTTTTTTCGAGAGAAAAACATGTTAAGTAACAACATTTTACATAATGCAAGTATAAAAACTGAATGTAGTAACATATGTCTTGGTGCTGTGTTGAAACAGTATAGCTACAGTCGTGGTCAAAAGTTTACATACACTTGGGAAGGACATAATGTCATGGCTGTCTTGAGTTTCCAATCATTTCTACAACTCATGACATCACATGGACAAAGATAAGACCTTCTGGAGGAAAGTTCTGTGGTCAGATGAAACAAAAATTGAGCTGTTTTGGCCACAATACCCAGCAATATGTTTGGAGGAGAAAAAGTGAGGTCTTTAATCCCAGGAACACCATACCATCAAGCATGGTGGTGGAAGTATTATGCTCTGGGCCTGTTTTGCTGCCAATGGATCTAGTGCTTTAAATGGGACAATGAAAAAGTAAGATTTCCTCCAAATTCTTCAGGACAAGCTAAAATCATCAGCCCAGAGGTTGGGTCTTGGGCGCAGTTGGGTGTTCCAACAGGACAATGACCCCAAACACACGTCGAAAGTGGTAAAGGAATGGCTAAATCAGGCAAGAATTAAGGTTTTGGAATGGCCTTCCCAAAAGTCCAATGTTCGATCTCCACCTTCTACCAACCTCGACTTGACTCGGTCGGTGTTTGAACTCACGACCTACCGATCTCAGGGCATATCGTTGACATGGTTTACACGTCTGGGCAGGGAGCATGGGTTCGATATTGTCTAGTTTGTCTTACTTACTTTTTTTTCGAGAGAAAAACATGTTAAGTAACATTTTACATAATGCAAGTATAAAAACTGAATGTAGTAACATATGTCTTGGTGCTGTGTTGAAACAGTATAGCTACAGTCGTGGTCAAGAGTTTACATACACTTGTGAAGGACATAATGTCATGGCTGTCTTGAGTTTCCAATCATTTCTACAACTCATGACATCACATGGACAAAGATAAGACCTTCTGGAGGAAAGTTCTGTGGTCAGATGAAACAAAAATTGAGCTGTTTGGCCACAATACCCAGCAATATGTTCGGAGGAGAAAAAGTGAGGCCTTTAATCCCAGGAACACCATACCATCAAGCATGGTGGTGGAAGTATTATGCTCTGGGCCTGTTTTGCTGCCAATGGAACTAGTGCTTTAAATGGGACAATGAAAAAGTAAGATTTCCTCCAAATTCTTCAGAACAACCTAAAATCATCAGCCCGGAGGTTGGGTCTTGGGCGCAGTTGGGTGTTCCAACAGGACAATGACCCCAAACACACGTCAAAAGTGGTAAAGGAATAGCTAAATCAGGCAAGAATTAAGGTTTTGGAATGGCCTTCCCAAAGTCCATTGTTCGATCTCCACCTTCTACCAACCTCGACTTGACTCGGTCGGTGTTTGAACTCACGACCTACCGATCTCAGGGCATATCGTTGACATGGTTTACACGTCTGGGCAGGGAGCATGGGTTCGATATTGTCTAGTTTGTCTTACTTACTTTTTTTTCGAGAGAAAAACATGTTAAGTAACAACATTTTACATAATGCAAGTATAACAACTGAATGTAGTAACATATGTCTTGGTGCTGTGTTGAAACAGTATAGCTACAGTCGTGGTCAAAAGTTTACATACACTTGTGAAGGACATAATGTCATGGCTGTCTTGAGTTTCCAATCATTTCTACAACTCATGACATCACATGGACAAAGATAAGACCTTCTGGAGGAAAGTTCTGTGATCAGATGAAACAAAAATTGAGCTGTTTTGGCCACAATACCCAGCAATATGTTTGGAGGAGAAAAAATGAGGCCTTTAATCCCAGGACCACCATACCATCAAGCATGGTGGTGGTAGTATTATGCTCTGGGCCTGTTTTGCTGCCAATGCAACTGGTGCTTTAAATGGGACAATGAAAAAAGGAGGATTACCTCCAAATTCATCAGGACAAGCTAAAATCATCAGCCCGGAGGTTGGGTCTTGGGCACAGTTGGGTGTTCCAACAGGACAATGACCCCAAACACACGTCAAAAGTGGTAAAGGAATGGCTAAATCAGGCTGGAATTAAGGTTTTCCAATGGCCTTCCCAAAGTCCTGACTTAAACGTGTGGACAATGCTGAAGAAACAAGTCCATGTCAGAAAACCAACAAATTTAACTGAACTGCAGCAGTCAAATTCTCAACCAGAAGCTTGTGGATGGCTACCAAAAAGCGCCTTATTGCAGTGAAATTTGCCAAGGGACATGTAAGCAAATATTAACATTGCTGTACGTATACTTTTGACCCAGCATATTTGCCCACATTTTCGGTAGACCCATAATAAATTCATAAAAGAACCAAACTTCATGAATGTTTTTTTGTGACCAACAAGTATGTGCTCCAATCACTCTATCACAAAAAAATAGGAGTTGTAGAAATGATTGGAAACTAAAGATCATACTTGCCGAATTCCTTTGTTCTTCTGCTTCGTCTTTGTTATGTTTTTGGACATTACTACTTGCCGTAGTTTTTGAAGCAATGCATGATGGGAATCCGGATGTTGTGTGTCAGTGTATTAACGTGCCGGCTGGAATAAACACACGCTGAGAAATAGCTCCGTGCCTGCCTACTTTATGGGTTATAGATAAACCTATGGATAACGGAGACATATATAATAGTCTCCTTTTCGGGTGAGAGAGGACGCTAAAGGCAGTGCATTTAAGGTACTGCCCCCAATATTGTTGTTTGGGTGGAAATCGGGAGAATGGTTGCGCCGGGAGATTTTCGGGAGGGGCACTGAAATTCGGGAGTCTCCCGAGAAAATCGGGAGGGTTGGCAAGTATGCTCAAGACAGCCATGACGTTATGTTCTTTACAAGTGTATGTAAACTTTTGATTGCGACTGCATATATATATATATATATATATATATATATATATATATATATATATATATATATATATATATATATATATATAAATATATAGTCAAAAAGTTTGGGGACTCTTGGTCTATACCAGGGGTCGGCAACCCGCGGCTCCGGAGCCGCATGCGGCTCTTTGATCACTCTGATGCGGCTCAGCAGCTTACTTGCTGAACCCCCCAATTTTCCCGTGAGATTTCCGGATTTCAGTGCCTCTCGCAGAAAACTCCCGGGATTAATATTCACCGATTTTCACCCTTACGGCTATAATAAGGGCGTGCCTTGATGGTACAACATTTGGCGCCCTCTACAATCTGTATTAATAGCGTGCCAGCCAACACTTGTTCTACAACATACATCTTCTGCTTACACATGTACGTGACAGCAAGGCATACTTGGTCAACAGCCACACAGGTTACACTGACGGTGGTCATATAAAACAACTTTAACACTCTTACTAATAATGCGCCACACTTTGAACCAAAACCAAACAAGCATGACAAACACATTTCGGGAGAACATCTGCACCTTAACCCAACATAAACACAACAGAACAAACACCCAGAATCCCATGCAGCCCTGACTCTTCCGGGCTACATTATACACCCCTGCTACCACCAAACCCCCCCCCCCTCTGTGCGTCGGTTGAGGTGGGCGGGGTTTGGTAGCGGGGGTGTATAATGGAGCCCGGAAGAGTTAGGGCTGCATGGGATTCTGGGTATTTGTCCTGTTGTGTTTATGTTGTGTTACTGTGCAGATGTTCTCCCGAAATGTGTTTGTCATTCTTGTTTGGTGTGGGTTCACAGTGTGGCACATTATTAGTAAGAGTGTTAAAGTTTTTTTTATACCGCCACCGTCAGTGTAACCTGTGTGGTTGTTGAGCAAGTATGCATTGCTGTCACCTACGTGAGCAAGCGGAAGCCCCATTCAACTTGTAGCTGATCGGGCACGCTGATTGCTGTACCATCACGGTACGCATGACGCTGACAACCGCTATTCATTTAAATCCCGCGTGCCGCACCAGTTTAAAACTTCCATAAAAAGGTGTGGGCATCGTGTCTGAGACCCCTGGTTTATACATAGCACAAAGCAAAAAAACAAAACTTGGTATGCAGTGTTATTTCATTTAAAATTTCAAATATTTTTGCGGCTCCCATTGTTTTCTATAATTTGTGAAACTGGTCAAAATGGCTCTTTGAGTGGTAAAGGTTGCCGACCCCTGGTCTATACTATATAATATATAATATAATACCAGCAAATGAGACTCATAAATATAATTACAAAAAGCAAGATAATGACCATAATGAGCTCATTTTTAAATTTTACATTAAAAATAAATTTCATTATCAAACAATTAACATTTATTGACACACACAAAAGTACAGTTGAGTATTGGTATTGATTCCCAGAGAATTGGTACCAAATGGGTTCATATGTAAAGGGTACCCAGCCCTAATGTCACCTACAGTATAGTAAGTCTAATGTGGCATCTGCCATTGCAGGGCTTTTTGGTTTAAACAACCTCTGCGACTCCTTTCCGCCGGAACCTCCCCCCAACTAGTACAGACACTTCTGAGAAGGAAACCGACTTGCAGAAAGGAGAGGCAGTCCATTATAGAAGCCCAGTTGGACAAACAACATGGGAAGAGGTTAGGAAACCGCACAGCCCTTTATTGTGTCTTGGTGGGGAGATTTGAACTGGATAAACAGCCCCCCGCGTCAGATAGAGGCTGAAGTCAGACACAAGTGCACCAACACCCACTGTCAGTCACAGATCCACTGAGCGGGAAGAGGTAGCATTGTTCGCGTGAATGGCGTGAATGCTAAGCAGGGGCCATTGCAGATAAGACCTCAATGCCTTGTGGGTGTCATTGAGGCAAGCACTGATGGAGCACCATGTCAGAAGGCCCTGACTTAGCAGGTCCTGTCTGTGGTCAACAGGTACCAGGGTGCTTATCTGTTTGCATTATCATCCATTTCCTCCATTTACCTGGACACTACAGGATAAAGGAACACAAGAGGGTCAATAACTTAAGTGTCATACATAAACACGTCTTCTAGTGTGATGGCCTGAAAATCAGCAGAGATGTCCATAAAGCTTAAGTGTGGAAAACATGTCCATTGTGCAACTATTCAAACACAATACACTATATGGACAAAAGTATTGTGACATGTGGCTATTACACCTACAGGACGCTAATGGAAACAGGTGTGTTTTAAAGCTATTAAACAGAAAACAAAATGAAAAGAAAACATGATTGTTCGCACTAAAATTCTGACATTTATTTAAAAAATTACACTTTTTTATTTTATTTGACCCAGCTTGCCGTGACCATCCATCCATCCATCCATCTTCTTCCTCTTATCCGAGGTCGGGTCGAGGGGGAAGCAGCCTAAGCAGGGAAGCCCAGACTTTCCTCTCCCCAGCCACGTCGTCTAGCTCTGCCCGGGGGATCTCGAGGCGTTCCCAGGCCAGCCGGGAGACATAGTCTTCCCAACGTGTCCTGGGTCTTCCCCGTGGCCTCCTACCGGTCGGACGTGCCCTAAACACCTCCCTAGGGAGGAGTTTGGGAGGCATCCTGACCAGATGCCCGAACCACCTCATCTGGCTCCTCTCGATGTGGAGAAGCAGTGGCTTTACTTTGAGCTCCCCCCCCCGATGACAAAGCTTCTCACTCTCTAAGGGAGAGCCCCACCAGCCGGCGGAAGAAACTCATTTCGGCCGCTTGTACCCGTGATCTTGTCCTTTTGGTCATAACCCAAAGCTCAAGACCATAGGTGAGGATGGGAACGTAGATCGACCGGTAAAATGAGAGCTTTGCCTTCCGGCTCAGCTCCTTCTTCACCACAACGGATCGATACAGCGTCTGCATTACTGAAGACGCCGCACTGATCCGCCTGTCGATCTCACCATCCACTCTTCCCTCGTTTGTGAACAAGACTCCGAGGTACTTGAACTCCTCCACTTGGGGCAGGGTCTCCTCCCCAACCCGGAGATGGCACTCCACCCTTTTCCGGGCGAGAACCATGGACTCGGACTTGGAGGTGCTGATTCCCATCCCAGTCGCTTCACTTGACTGCGAACCAATCCAGTGAGAGCTGAAGATCCTGGCCAGATGAAGCCATCAGGACCACATCATCTGCAAAAAGCAGAGACCTAATCCTGCAGCCACCAAACCGGATACCCTCAACGCCTTGACTGCGCCTAGAAATTCTGTCCATAAAAGTTATGAACAGAATGGGTGACAAAGGGCAGCCTTGGCGGAGTCCAACCCTCACTGGAAACGTGTCCGGCTTACTGCCGGCAATGCGGACCAAGCTCTGACACTGATCATACAGGGAGCGGATTGCCACAATCAGATACCCCATAATCTCTGAGCACTCCCCACAGGACTTCTTGTGGGACACGGTCGAATGCCTTCTCCAAGTCCACAAAGCACATGTAGACTGGTTGGGCAAACTCCCATGCACCCTCAAGGACCCTGCCGAGAGTATAGAGCTGGTCCACAGTTCCACGACCAGGACGAAAACCACACTGTTCCTCCTGAATCCAAGGTTCGACTATCCGGCGTAGCCTCCTCTCCAGTACACCTGAATAGACCTTACCGGGAAGGCTGTTGAACCGTCAGATGCTATAAGCGGTAGTAGTGATAATCACATGACTCTAACAAGAGGGGTGTACCGGTACTGCATAGTCACTGGTCAACAGCCCCTTTGATAAGTATAATGTTTTAAAAGGCTAAAATAAAATGCTACGCTGGTCATGTCTCACGCAAGGCTGCACACTTTCACACCTCCTCTTTTTATGGCTGCTTTAATGCACAATCTGGAGGTCCCTTACCCACGCAGTGAATGCATCACTTGTGGTAGTATCCGATTGCCGAGTAAACGCATGACGCAAGAAACACTTTTAGTGCGTACATCAAGGACATGTAATATGACTCTGTACCAAAGTAAAGGCTGCGTATTGAAATGTCTGAAAACGAACAGAGTACATGTAGTTACACCCCTAATACTATTACACATTTTTAACCACACTTTACTTTGAGCTTTCACTCTTATGGAAGAGAAGACAAGAGTTTGCAAGTGAGGTCACTTGTGTTGGACCAAAGGGCCTTGCTCACAACTTCCGATCTAGTTCATTGCTAATGTGTTTGCAGAGGTGGGTGGTAACGCGCTACATTTACTCCGTTACATCTACTTGAGTAACTTTTGGGATAAATTGTACTTCTAAGAGTAGTTTTAATGCAACATACTTTTACTTTTACTTAAGTATATTTATAGAGAAGGAACGCTACTTTTACTCCGCTACTTTTACGCCGCTACTTTTATCTACATTCAGCTCGCTACTCGCTACTAATTTTTATCGATCTGTTAATGCACGCTTTGTTTGTTTTGGTCTGTCAGACAGACCTTCAAAGTGCCTGCCTTACTGGTGACGTTTCACTTCGTTCCACCAATCAGATGCAGTCACTGGTGACGTTGGACCAATCAAACAGAGCCAGGTGGTCACATGACCTGACTTAAACAAGTTGAAAAACTTATTGGGGTGTTACCATTTAGTGGTCAATTGTACGGAATATGTACTGTACTGTGCAATCTAATAATAAAAGTTCCAATCAATCAATCAAAAGTGTGAAGGGAAAAATATACTTTTTTTATTTCAACCGTACATCCTGTCAAAAGCCTCAAGACTGACCGCACATGAGGACGTTCCTGTCTTCACAATAAAAGTGCCGCTCCATCGCGCCTGCGCTTTCAAAACAAGAGTCTCCGAAAGCCAGCGCAAACAAGCTAGCAAGCTACAGAGTTTGATGCCAATATATTTCTTGTAAAGTGTATAAAAACGAATATGGAAGCTGGACAAATAAGATGCCAAAAACCCACCACTTTCATGTGGTATTAGACAGAAAGGAGGAACTTTTCTTCTCCTCCATTTGAAAACGTGGACGTTATCATCACGACTGTCTGATTACAATCAACGCAAGTCATCAGAATCAGGTAATACACCAACTTATATTCTTGTCTTCATGAAAGAAAGGAATCTATATGTTAAACATGCACGTATATTCATTAAAACACCTTTAATATGTAAACAAAAACAGCAAAATAAATACATATAAATTATATACTGTGTATATCAATGTATATGTATGTATATATATATATATATATATATATATATATATATATATATATATATGATATGAGTGTGTATGTTACTCATCAGTTACTCAGTACTTGAGTAGTTTTTTCACAACATACTTTTTACTTTTACTCAAGTAAATATTTGGGTGACTACTCCTTACTTTTACTTGAGTAATAAATCTCTAAAGTAACAGTACTCTTACTTGAGTACAATTTCTGGCTACTCTACCCACCTCTGTGTGTTTGACAAGGATGAGCGGGGCCCTCCGTATGGTCTAGTCAGGTTCATCCACACCAAACACAACCAGCTCGGTCTTTCTATATGAATAGTATCTTGAACGCATCATAATAATGCCCTCAATTCCCCCCAAAAACGGATTAACTCGCTGGAATATAAAACCAATATAACATGCATATACATATACATACATACTCCAGACTGGGCCCCCCTTAGGAGCCCAGTCTAGATTGTATTTTTTTACTCCTCCTTCCCCAGCATTTTACCTTCTTCCCCATCTTTTACGGGGCGCTTTGTGGCGACCCATCAGCATTCCTGTTCTGTAACGCTGTACACTGTTTGTCTAATTTTGAACGGGTTTGTGCTGAAAACATAGTTTTGTTGCACTTGTGCAGTGACAATAAAGTCCTATCCTATACATACATAAACGTGGATGCCTATGCAATAAGTGCAATATAAATATCTGTACAGTAATCTATTTATTTATATCTGCACCTTATTGCTCTTTTATCCTGCACTACCACGAGCTAATGCAACAACATTTTGTTCTTATCTGTACTGTAAAGTTCAAATTTGAATGACAATAAAAGGAAGTCTAAGTCAAAACATTTCAAGTTAAAGTACACACACACTAGGTGTGGTGAAATTTGTCTTCTGCATTTGACCCATGGGTGGGTCAAATGGGGAGGTGAGGGGAGCAGTGAGCAGCAGCAGTGGCCGCGCCCGGGAATCACTTTTGGTGATTTAACTCCCCAATTCCAACCCTTGATTCTGAGTGCCAAGCAGGGAGGTAATGGGTCCCATTTTTATAGTCTTTGGTATGACTCGGCCGGGGTTTGAACTCGCAACTAGGGCTGGGCGATATATCAATATACCGTATTTTTCGGAGTATAAGTCGCTCCGGAGTATAAGTCGCACCGGCCGAAAATGCATAATAAAGAGGAAAAAAACATATACAAGTCGCACTGGAGTATAAGTAGCATTTTTTGGGGAAATGTATTTGATAAAAGCAAGAATAGACATTTGAAAGGCAATTTAAAATAAATAAAGAATAGTGAACAACAGGCTGAATAAGTGTACGTTATATGAGGCATAAATAACCAACTGGTATGTTAACGTAACATATTATGGTAAGAGTCATTCAAATAACTATAACATATAGAACATGCTATACGTTTACCAAACAATCTGTCACTCCTAATCGCTAAATCCCATGAAATCTTATACGTCTAGTCTCTTACGTCAATGAGATCAATAATACTATTTGATATTTTCGGTAATGTGTTAATAATTTCACACATAAGTCGCTCCTGAGTATAAGTCGCACCCCCGGCCAAACTATGAAAAAAACTGCGACTTATAGTCCGAAAAATACGGTACTCGATATATTGCGGGTTTGTCTCTGTGCGATATAGAAAATGACTATATCGTGATATTCGAGTATACGTTCTCGCGTAGCTGCTTTTAGCTGCGGGCATTACACTGCATGCTCTTCTCGCTCTTTCTTGTCTCTCCTTCTCAATAAAACAAGCACCTTCTTAATTACGTCACATACGTATACGCCCTTGCGGAGCAGAGAGGTAGCTGCATGGGTAACGTTAGCTGGGGTGCGAGTGGTAATACGAGAGAAAGAAGGTGCGAATCTGGTAACAAATGAAGGAAGAATTAATTCCCAAGAAAAACAGCAGGGGGTCCATCGTCTGGCGGTGGTTTGGCTTCAAGTGGGAATATGTCGAACAGACAACCGTAATTTGTCAAGTGTGGGGCAAAAGCGTTGCTACGAAAAGTAGCATTACTGCTAATATGTAGCATCATTTGAAAAGTCACCCGTTAGAGAATGAAGAGTGCTTAAAACTCCGCATGTCAACATCTCCGGCCGGTGCCACACCAAGAAAATGCCCAAACAACAATTTCCAGATCAACACCGCATGAAACAAATAGTCAACAACAGAAGGAGGTAACGTCCGCAGGAACCTACCACATAGTGAAGGACATACACTATTTGATTTCCTATTATGCAGCTCATTTTTATTTGACACGTATTGAAATATCTTGTGTGACATCATGCACAAAAGAGCACTTTATTTGTTTTAAACTATTGTAGTGGCGTTCTGTACAAAAAGTGCACTTTAATTTAGTGTTGTTTTGATATGTCATCTTAGTGACATCATGCACAAAAGTGCACTAATAGCATACTTGCCAACCTTCAGACCTCCGATTTCGGGAGGTGGGGAGTGGGAGTGGCGGGGGGCGTGGTCGGGGGTGGGGCGGGGGGCGTGGTTAAGAGGGGAGGAGTATATTTACAGCTAGAATTCCCCAAGTCAAGTATTTCATATATATATATATATATATATATATATATATATATATATATATATATATATATATATATATATATATGTATGTATGTATGTATATATACATATATATATATATATGTATATATATATATATATATATATATATATATATATATATATATATATATGTATACATATATATATACATATATATATATATATATATACATACATATACATATATATATATATATATATATATACATACATACATATACATACATATATATATATATATATATATATAAGAAATACTTGACTTTCAGTGAATTCTAGCTATATATATATATATATATATATATATATATATATATATATATATATATATATATATATATATATATCAAAGAAATACTTGAATTTCAGTGTTCATTTATTTACACATATACACACACATAACACTCATCTACTCATTGTTGAGTTAAGGGTTGAATTGTCCATCCTTGTTCTATTCTCTGTCACTATTTTTCTAACCATGCTGAACACCCTCTCTGATGATGCATTCTGCTTCGTCTCCTTGTTGTGTGCGCAGTTGTGCACTGCACTCTCTAAAAGCCCTAGATGTTATTGTCACATATGCATGTACAGTAGATGGCAGTATTGTCCTGTTTAAGAGTGTCACAACATTGCTGTTTACGGCAGACAAACTGCTTTACGGTAGACGAAAACGTGACTGCTGTTGTTGTGTGTTGTTGCCGTGCTGGGAGGACGTTAATGAAACTGCCTAACAATAAACCTGGAGGGGGCGTGGCCTTCAGCTCCGCATGAAT
The DNA here is from genome assembly GCF_033978685.3 of Nerophis lumbriciformis. NCBI lineage: Eukaryota > Metazoa > Chordata > Actinopteri > Syngnathiformes > Syngnathidae > Nerophis > Nerophis lumbriciformis. The sequence continues at coordinate 2,212,861 of NC_084559.2, read as the reverse complement.
TTCGGGAGATTTTCGGGAGGAAATTTGTCCCGGGAGGTTTTCGTGAGAGGCGCTGAATTTCGGGAGTCTCCCGGAAAATCCGGGAGGGTTGGCAAGTATGACTAATAGCTTGTTTTAAAATGTCTCTGACAAATCTTGCACTTTCTGTTTTGGAAATGACATGAATGTTTGTGCCACTGCTTAATAACTGTTTAATAAATACACTTTTAGTTGTGATTTCCCTCTCTGCATGAAAGTTTAAAAGTAGCATATATTAATGCAGTATGAAGAAGAATGTTTTAATGTAGACACATAGAATCATCATACTGCTGTGATTATATGCATCAAGTGTTCATTCAAGGCTAAGGCAAAATATGGAGATATATATGGTGTATCCTGATATGGCCTAAAAATATTGAGATATTAAAAAAAGGCCATATCGCCCAGCCCTAATTTGCAGTCATGTTGTTGTTATGATGGAATATACCAGTATTTTACGGACTATAGAGCGCACCAGTATATAAGCCTCACCCACTACATTTTAGAAAACAAAATACTGTTCATATATTAGCCGCAGATATATATGTTGTGAAATGAGTTATTTACACAGAAAGATTTTGCAAATGTTCATTTCCATACCTTAATTCCAAACGGTGTCTGTAACACGGCAGTAAAACAAAACAGACGTCATCCTCATGGACCCACTAGCTGCGGAGTCTCGCTCTCCAACAGACTCAATAACTCCACGGTGACGTCTTGGTGAGTTTACTGAGGAATATGTGAAACTGGAACAATACAAAAAGAATGTTGTAAGGTAATAATACTAACAGAAAAAATTAACAAATTCAAAAGACTTTCTTTGAATATCAGTAAAACTGAAATAATGCTATTCGGTAACAGTAGAAGGGAAAGTCAAATACAAATACAAATAGATGGAGTAAAAATTGAAAAGGTAAAAGAAAACACATTTTTGGGTGTAATAATACATGATAAAATGAACTGGAAACCTCATGTAAAAATATACAGCATAAAATAGCAAGAAACATGTGAATATAATGAATAAAGCAAAACACTGCATATTCTCTACTGCTCACTAGAGTTATTGTGCAGAAATATGGGAAACTACTACAAATGTGCACTTCATTCACTAACGGTGTTACAAATAAAATCAATTAGAATTAAAACTGCAAAGAGCGATGGACGGGACCGACTTTGACGGCACATAAAATCCAAACCGGAGCAGTAATTAAAACTCTTTGGTCAACTTTTAATCAGAAGGGTTCAATCTCTCTCCTGTGCTAGTTTGAAGCCGACACGACAAACGCGCTCAGAGGAGATAATGTTTGAAAAAAGGTGACCGGTTTTTACAAAACTTTTGTTTTGAAGGGGGAATTGCAAACTTCCTGTTGATTTTTGCTGGGGGTTGTCAATATATGAAATGTAGGTCTAAGTGAGACCTACATAGAGGTTTTTGTTTCTAAGACATTCCTACTGGAAGTTACAGGCAGTTTTGTCTGAGTTTTCTTCCTAGGTGCAGTTGTGTCTGGTGAGTTTACTGAGGAATTCGTGAAACTGGAACAATACAAAAAGAATGTTGTAAGGTAATAACACTAACAGAAAAAATTAACAAATTCAAAAGACTTTCTTTGAATATCAGTAAAACTGAAATAATGCTATTCGGTAACAGTAGAAGGGAAAGTCAAATACAAGTACAAACAGATGGAGTAAATATTGAAAAGGTAAAAGAAAACACATTTTTGGGTGTAATAATACATGATAAAATGAACTGGAAACCTCATGTAAAAATATACAGCATAAAATAGCAAGAAACATGTGAATATAATGAATAAAGCAAAACACTGCATATTCTCTACTGCTCACTAGAGTTATTGTGCAGAAATATGGGAAACTACTACAAATGTGCACTTCATTCACTAACGGTGTTACAAATAAAATCAATTAGAATTAAAGCTGCAAAGAGCGATGGACGGGACCGACTTTGACGGCACATAAAATCCAAACCGGAGCAGTAATTAAAACTCTTTGGTCAACTTTTAATCAGAAGGGTTCAATCTCTCTCCTGTGCTAGTTTGAAGCCGACACGACAAACGCGCTCAGAGGAGATAATGTTTGAAAAAAGGTGACCGGTTTTTACAAAACTTTTGTTTTGATGGGGGAATTGCAAACTTCCTGTTGATTTTTGCTGGGGGTTGTCAATATATGAAATGTAGGTCTAAGTGAGACCTACATAGAGGTTTTTGTTTCTAAGACATTCCTACTGGAAGTTACAGGCAGTTTTGTCTGAGTTTTCTTCCTAGGAGCAGTTGTGTCTGTGTTTTCTTCCTATTTTTGAGTTTTGGGGTTGGGTTTTTTTAATTAGATCTCAATTTTTGCCAGTCCTTATGTGTGTGTCCAGTTTGGTGAGTTTTGAAGCATGTTAAGGGGGTCAAATTACAGCTCAAAGAGGCAAAAGTGACTGTTTTTACTAAAATTTTGTTTTGAAGGGGGAATTGCTAACTTCCTGTTGATTTTTGCTGAAAAATGTCAATGTATGAAATCTAGTTCTAAGTTATACCTATATAAAGGTTTTGTGTTTCATGTCTCTACGACATTCCTACCGGAAGTTACAAGCAGTTTTGTCTGTGTTTTTTCCTGGGGGGCGCTAAAGCGCAATTTTGAGTTTTGGGGTTTGGTTTTTGTATTAAATGGCAATTTCTGCCAGTCCTGATGTGTGTGTCAATTATGGTGAGTTTTTAAGCATGTTAAGGGGGTCAAATTACAGCTCAAAAAGGCAGCGGAATAATAATAATAAAACCTTACAATTACAATAGGGTCCTCTGTCCCAAAGGGACATTGCGGTCCCTAATAATACATAATGTTGGATATAGAGAACATACAAACCCTAAAATCATGTACAAGTTAAGGGGTGTAACGGTACGTGTATTTGTATTGAACCCTTTCGGTACGGGGGGTTCGGTTCGGTTCGGAGGTGTACCGAACGAGTTTCCACACGAAAATATTAAGTAGCCGCCTCCGCTTTCTTCTGTCTCTGTCAGTCCTCTACACAGAACCCAGCATTGTCCCATCCACACAACCATCTGATTGGTTACAAACAGAGCAGTAACAGCCAATCAGCAGTGCGTATTCAGAGCGCATGTAGTCAGTGCTTAGCGTTTAGCAGGTAAGCATCAGGCAGGGGACTCTCCCCAAATGATAATAAACAACTCCCAGTCAACTACTAGTAACATCACTATGAGCCCGTTGACCTTCTAGAACAGGGGTGCTCACACTTTTTCTGCAGGCGAGCTACTTTTCAATTGATCAAGTCGTGGGGATCTACCTCATTCATATATATAATTTATATTTACTTATTTATGAAACATATGTTTTTGTTAACAAGTTAAAGGTGTTTAATGATAATACAAGCATGTTTAACACATATAGTTAATATTGTTAATAAATTAAAGGTGTTTAATGAAAATACAAGTATGTTTAACACATATAGTTAATATTGTTAATGAGTTAAAGGTGTTTAGTGATAATGCAAGCATGTTTAACACATATAGTTAATATTGTTAATGAGTTAAAGGTGTTTAGTGATAATGCAAGCATGTTTAACACATATAGTTAATATTGTTAATAAATTAAAGGTGTTTAATGATAACACAAGAATGTTTAACACATAGTTAATATTGTTAACAAGTTAAAGGTGTTTAAAGATAATACAGGCATGTTTAACACTTATAGTTAATATTGTTAATAAGTTCAAAGTGTTTAGAGATAATACAAGCATAATTAACACATATAGATTCCCTTCTTTCATGAAGACAAGAATATAAGTTGGTGTATTACCTGATTCTGATGACTTGCATTGATAGGAATCAGACAGTAGTGCTGATAAGGTCCGCATTTTCGAATGGAGGAGAAAAAAAGTCCTCCTTTCTGTCTAATACCACATGAAAGTGGTTGGTTTTTGGCATCTTATTTATCCAGCTTCCGTACTCCTTCGTATGCACTTTACAAGAAATACATTGTTGGCAAACTCCGTAGCTTGCTAGCTTGTACACGCCAGCTTTCTGAGACTCTTATTTTGGTAGCGCAGGCAGGATGAAGCAGCGCTTTTATTGTGCAACTGTGCAGTCGGTCTTTGGAGTTTTGACGACAGGTACGGCGCCAGAGTCTGTTGAAATAAAGTGTTTCTCGCCTTCCAGTCGGTAATTTTAATGAGCTGGCAGCAGCCAGCGTCATCTCAGAAGACCCTCGGGTGCCGTGAATGTCAATCAAGTGACGAAAGTGACGTCATAGTGAAGATTTATGATCGCCCATTTTTAGGACTATTTTTTTAATGGCTGGCTGGTGATCGACTGACACACCCTCTGAGATCGACCGGTAGCTCGCGATCGACGTAATGAGCACCCCTGTTCTAGAAATATAAAAGGCAGCTCAGCTTGCTCGCAGTCCTGGCTTGAGGTGAAGGCTAATTTTGTGGTATGTGTGTGTTCGTGTGTGTTACGGACAGCAAAGCCCTGTCTGTCTGTTATTTCACTTTACCTTTTTCTGTGTTGATTGAGCTGTGTTGAAGCAGGACATTATGTTAAATGAAGAGTTTCTGTCTCTGATAGTTGATATAATAATGTAACTGCATCATTAAGCCTACATGAACTCCATGGTGTTCATTGCTATTGTACTATTTTTTCAGCTATAGTTACATTAATCATTAGTAATGGAGCAGCCTAGTTTTGAATGGCAGGGTCCCTGCTATCACATGGTGATAAAAATATAACATCTACATAATAAAAATACAGGCTTCCCAAATGCTGTAATAAATTAAGCATGATGAGTTGACTTGTCCAAGTCCGAGTCCATGGTTCTCGCCCGGAAAAGGGTGGAGTGCCATCTCCGGGTTGGGGAGGAGATCTTGCCCCAAGTGGAGGAGTTCAAGTACCTCGGAGTCTTGTTCACGAGTGAGGGAAGAGTGGATGGTGAGATCGACAGGCGGATCGGTGCGGCGTCTTCAGTAATGCGGACGCTGTATCGATCCGTTGTGGTGAAGAAGGAGCTGAGCCGGAAGGCAAAACTCTCAATTTACCGGTCGGTCTACGTTCCCATCCTCACCTATGGTCATGAGCTTTGGGTTATGACCGAAAGGACAAGATCACGGTTACAAGCGGCCGAAATGAGTTTCCTCCGCCGGGTGGCGGGTCTCTCCCTTAGAGATAGGGTGAGAAGCTCTGCCATCCGGGAGGAGCTCAAAGTAAAGCCGCTGCTCCTCCACATCGAGAGGAGCCAGATGAGGTGGTTCGGGCATCTGGTCAGGATGCCACCCGAGCGCCTCCCTAGGGAGGTGTTTAGGGCACGTCCGACCAGTAGGAGGCCACGGGGAAGACCCAGGACACGTTGGGAAGACTATGTCTCCCGACTGGCCTGGGAACGCCTCGGGATCCCCCGGGAGGAGCTGGACGAAGTGGCTGGGGAGAGGGAAGTCTGGGCTTCTCTGCTTAGGCTGCTGCCCCCGCGACCTGACCTCGGATAAGCGGAAGAAGATGGATGGATGGATGGAGTTGACTTAAAACTGTTTAATGTTGCACTTTTTATATGTAGAAGAAAAGTTTTGTCATTTTATTTAATCTGAGCAACAACTTGAGGCAGTTTAATGTTGATTAACGTGGGCAGAATTATTATAGTGTTCCCAATGTTAAAAGGATAAAGCCATTGTTTACAAATTTGGTAAATAAATAACCAAAACATTTATATTTTGTTGTTTTCTTACTGCATACTTGCCAACCTTGAGACCTCCGATTTTGGGAGGTGGGGCGTGGTCGGGGGTGGGGCAGGGCGTGGTTAAGAGGGGAGGAGTATATTGACAGCTAGAATTCACCAAGTCAAGGATTTCATATATATATGTATATATATATATATATATATATATATATATATATATACATATATATATATATACATACATACATACATACATACATACATATATATATATATATATATATACATATATATATATATATATATATATATATATACATATATATATATATATACATATATATATATATACATATACATACACATATATACATATACATACATATACATATATATATATATACACATATACATACATACATATATATATACACATATACATACATACATATATATATACACATATACATACATACATACATACATATATATATATATATATATATATATATATATATATATATATATATGTATATATATATATCCTGAAATATGCAAACAAAACTGTGTTTGGATAATTGATACTTCAAACTTGCATAAATAAATCTTAAGGAATATAACATAACTTGGCTTCTGAGAGCTTCAAAATGTAATGAATAAAGTTGTTGATAAACAAGCAATTATTTTTAATACTTAAATATGGTCATTTTAAATGAATTATGATAATTTAAAATTAATTATTTCAAATATGTTTATTTTAATGTATAATTCGAATGCCTGGATGTAATAAGGAGTCAGAAAAAATACAAATACAATAAATTTTGATGTTTTTAGCAAAATATAGTAAAAATGTATTTAGTTTTTTTTTTTTTTTTTAAATTAATAAATATTTTTATTTTTAGGTAAGATAAACATAATAATACAATTTATCTCTAGTCTGTTGTCCTGCCGTTGTGAAAAAAGGCTGTCCTCACTCAGGTCCGCATGGAGCTGGAGGGGGCGTGGCCTCCAGCTCCGGCTGAAAATCGGGAGATTTTCGGGAGAATATTTGTCCCGGGAGGTTTTCGGGAGAGGCGCTGAATTTCGGGAGTCTCCGGGAGGGTTGGCAAGTATGTCTTACTGTACCGAAGATGAACCGAACCGTGACCTCTAAACCGAGGTACGTACCGAACTGACATTTTAGTGTACTTTTACACCCCTAGCTACAACAGCTACAATGATGCACAAAGCAAGCTTTTAAACATTTGTACGCACGTACAACACTTAAAACATTCAGCATATGTGTAATGAAATGATGGAATGGATTAAGCAAGGAAATCAGACGCCGTAGTTTGCAAGTGAATATATTATTGAATGTTTGTACAAGTTAGCAGACGACGTGGAACAGGAACCGTCACAGACAAGTGAAGGCGTTTGCTGAAACGAGCAGCAGGCACTACGGTAACAGAGAAATATGAAGAAAAAAGAGGCAAATACCCTAGAAGGGAGGCAGGAGTGTTTTGAAGGCTGCCAGGAGGACTTCTTTTCCCGGCCAGGAAGAAGCAAGGACGTCCAAAACATGCGGCACGTTTCAAAGGACCCTTGTTTACATCCGAGGAGCTGTCCGTAAAGATGCCTGAGCAGAAATCAGAGACAGTGTGAGAGACAGCGCGAAAGAGTGAAAGGTAGAGAAAACACCAATACATTATCATCTACAAAATATTAATAATAATAAAGCAGCCTAGTGTAGTACTATAACCGATAACAAAATTATTTCGATACTTTTCAAAATAAAAGGTACCACAAAAAAAAAAAGGCTTTATTTTAACAACAAATCTTAGGATACATTAAACCATACTTGCCAACCCTCCCGAATTTTCCAGGAAACTCCCGAAATTCAGCGCCTCGCCCGAAAACCTCCCGGGACAAATATTCTCCCGAAAATCTCCCGATTTTCAGCCGGAGCTGGAGGCCACGCCCCCTCCAGCTCCATGCGGACCTGAGTGAGGACAGCCTTTTTTCACGACGGGAGGACAACAGGGTCACAAGAACTAAATCATCCAGACTAGAGATACATTGTATTATTATGTTTATCTTACCTAAAAATAAATATATTTATTAATAATTTGGCCCTGCGATGAGCTGGCGACTTGTCCAGGGTGTACACCGCCTTCCGCCCGATTGTAGCTGAGATAGGCTCCAGCGCCCCCCACGACCCCAAAGGGAATAAGCGGTAGAAAATGGATGGATGGAATTTAAAAAAAATAAAAACTAAATACATTTTTACTATATTTTGCTAAAAACATCAAAATTAATTGTATTTTTATTTGTATTTTTTCTGACTCCTTATTACATCCAGGCATTAGAATTATACATTAAAATAAACATATTTGAAATAATTAATTTTAAATTATCACAATAATTCATTTAAAATGACCATATTTAATTATTAAAATAATTGCTTGTTTATCAACAATTTTAGCATTTTATTCATTACATTTTGAAGCTCTCAGAAGCCAAGTTATGTTATATTCCTTAATATTTATTTATGCAAGTTTGAAGTATCAATTATCTAAACACAGTTTTGTTTGCATATTTCAGGATGTAGATATATATATATATATATATATATATATATATATATATATATATATATATATATATATATATGTATGAAATACTTGACTTGGTGAATTCTAGCTGTCAATATACTCCTCCCCTCTTAACCACGCCCTGCCCCACCCCGACCACCCCCACCCCCCACCTCCCGAAATCGGAGGTCTCAAGGTTGGCAAGTATGCATTAAACGTATGTTTCTTATTGCAATTTAGTCCTTAAATAAAATAGTGAACATACTATACAACTTGTCTTTTAGTAGTAAGTAAGCAAACAAAGACTCCTTAATAATAATTTTGATTGTCTGTTTTTTTTTATCTTTCAAGATAAAAGGGTGACATTTTAAGGGTTAAAATGTAAATCTGAAAAAAAAAAAAACTATTTGATATCAATTAGTGTTGTCCCGATACCAATATTTTGATACCGGTACCAGTCCCAAAATGATTTAGATAATTTTATGAATGCCATTATTGCATACTTGCCAACCTTGAGACCTCCGATTTCGGGAGGTGGGGGGCGGGGGGCGTGGTCAGGGTTGGGGCGGGGCGTGGTTGGGGGCGTGGTTAAGAGGGGAGGAGTATATTGACAGCCAGAACTCACCAAGTCAAGTATTTCATCCATCCATCCATCCATCCATTTTCTACCGTTTATTCCCTTCGGGGTCGCGGGGGGCGCTGGAGCCTGTCTCAGCTACAATCGGGCGGAAGGCGGGGTACACCCTGGACAAGTCGCCACCTCATCGCAGTATTTCATACATAAGTGTATATATATATATATATATATATATATATCTACATCCTGAAAATATGCAAACAAAACTGTGTTTCGATCATTGATACTTCAAACTTGCATAAATAAATCTTAAGGAATATAACATAACTTGGCTTCTGAGAGCTTCAAAATGTAATGAATAAAATGCTAAAGTTGTTGATAAACAAGCAATTATTTTAATAATTAAATATGGTCATTTTAAATGAATTATCATGATAATTTAAAATTAATTATTTCAAATATGTTTATTTTAATGTATAATTATATGGCTGGATGTAATAAGGAGTCAGACAAAATACAAATAAAAATACAATTAATTTTGATGTTTTTAGCAAAATATAGTAAAAATGTATTTGGTTATTTAAAAAAAATAAAATAAATATATTTATTTTAAGTTAAGATAAACATAATAATACAATTTGTCTCTAGTCTGGATGATTTAGTTCTTGTCACCCTGTTGTCCTCCCGTCGTGAAAAAAGGCTGTCCTCACTCAGGTCCTCATGGAGCTGGAGGGGGCGTGGCCTCCAGCTCCGGCTGAAAATCGGGAGATTTTCGGGAGAATATTTGTCCCGGGAGGTTTTCGGGAGAGGCGCTGAATTTCGGGAGTCTCCCGGAAAATTCGGGAGGGTTGGCAAGTATGTCAGACCCACAAACGCTGGCTGAGTAAGAACAATATGAACATTACACACCAGAATATAACCAGTTTTGTACACCGTTGATGTGTTTCAATGTGCAGTTGGGCGTAAATGTGTTCCTCTATAGTATTTCTCCAGCTATGGTCATGTGGTGACATCAATGATGGTATCTTGAGAGGTAATAACTGAAGGCCTAGGTGGGAAACGCACTGTATCCAATACAATAATAATATACTCATAATAATACTATATTAATAACAGCACAAATCTGAACAGGTCCGAATTTATTCCACATTCTTTCAGGTCTAATTGAGAAAGAGAGACGGGGGGGAAACACACCGCACTAATCCACAGAACACACAGAGACCCCTTTCACAAGAGTTCAGGGAAGTAGCTTTATTTGTCCATTGCTATGGCGGAGAAAGGTTTGTGGAGGTCGGATTGGTTTTTGAGCTGGAAGATTATATGAAACCAGAGTGTTTTAAACCTCTTCTGTGGTCCGTGGATTAGAGCCGGTCGGTCCTGTGAACTCCAAAATGAAACAATATGGGGTAGGGGTGGATCAGTGGGAGACGGTGCATTCAGGTATTAGTCTAAGACAGTGGTTCTTAACCTGGGTTCGATCAAACCAAAGGGGTTCGGTGAGTCGGGCTCAGGGGTTCGGCGGAGGGCGAGACACACCCGACTCATAGTGTAAATACAAACTTCTCCCTATCGGCGTATTACGGATACGGCAACAGCTGACTGATTTGCAGGTGTGTCATTTGTTGTGAGTTTATGCACTGTGTTGGTTTTGTTCTTTGAACAAGGTGATGTTCATGCACGCTTCATTTTGTGCACCAGTAAAAAAAACATGGTAACACTTTAGTATGGGGAACATATTCACCATTAATTAGTTGCTTATTAACATGCAAATTAGTAACATATTGGCTCTTAACTAGTCATTATCAAGAAGGTGTGGCGAAGTTGGGAGAGTGGCCGTGCCAGCAATCTGAGGGTTCCTGGTTCAATCCCCACCTTCTACCATCCTAGTCACGTCCGTTGTGTCCTTGAGCAAGACACTTCACCCTCGCTCCTGATGGGCCTGGTTAGCGAATTCGAGCCTATTATCGAATTCTTTTATCGAGTCCAGATAGGTTGTTGTATATGGAAAAAAACCCACAATATTTGGTTTAACAAAAGCTCACTTTTATTATATAGGAAAAAAATTAAATCTAATAAATAAATAAATATTGACTGTTACCCCCCCTAAAAAAATAAAATAAAATAAAATAAATATTGACTGTTATTACCCAAAGTATATTAAGTGGGATTTTTCAGAAAAACAAATATATACAGTAACCATACTTGCCAACCTTGAGACCTCCGATTTCGGGAGTGGGACGGGGGCGTGGCTAAAAGGGGAGGAGTATATTTACAGCTACAATTCACCAAGTCAAGTATTTCATATATATATATATATATATATATATATATATATATATATATACACATATATATATATATAAGAAATACTTGACGTTCAGTGAATTCTAGCTATATATATATATATATATATATATATATATATATATATATATATATATATATAAATATATATATATATATATATATATATGTATTTTATTTTATATATATATATATATATATATATATATATATATATATATATATATATATATATATATATAAAATAAATACTTGAATTTCAGTGTTCATTTATTTACACATATACACGCACAAAACACTCATCTACTCATTGTTGAGTTAAGGGTTGAATTGTCCATCCTTGTTCTATTCTCTGTCACTATTTTTCGAACCATGCTGAACACCCTCTCTGATGATGCATTGCTGTGTGGCACGCACAAAAGTGCTTTCATCAAATGCACTAGATGGCAGTATTGTCCTGTTTAAGAGTGTCACAACATTGCTGTTTACGGCAGACGAACTGCTTTACGGTATACAAAAACGTCACTGCTGTTGTTGTGTGTTGTTACCGCGCTGGGAGGACGTTAATGAAACTGCCTAACAATAAACCCACATAAGAAACCAAGAACTTGCCCTCCATCATTTTACAGTTATAACGTTATTGGGCAGGTATGCTGTTTATGTTGTGGGTTAGCGGACTCAGGTCCGCCTGAATTTCCGGAGATTTTCGGGAGAAAATTTGTCCCGGGAGGTTTTCGGGAGAGGTGCTGAATTTCGGGAGTCTCCCGGAAAATCCGGGAGGGTTGGCAAGTATGACAGTAACACAAAAACAACCTGTCTCTGTGATCACTATAGGTGTATAAATAATAATATAGTGTTAAATAAAATCAGTGCCTTGGGCACAAAACTGAAACTAATACAGCTCTCCAAAAAGTGCACTTCTGCTGCTATTGGAACATAACTGTTTGTTATGATGCTTTGACATTTTTGCACTTTATTTCTTTATTGAAAGAAAATTCTATGAAGAGAAAAGTTGTTTGCAAATGTGGTTACGATGATAAAAAAAATGAAAAGTTAAAGCTAAAAAAAAGAAATACACTTTATTGAGTTAACATTATTTCTTTATAGGGGGAAAGATGTGATGTTATGAGCTAGGGAATATAACAAATACACTACCCAGCATGCAACGGGAGTGACGAGCATGCGCGGTAGCCCCGAAAAGTGTTGTTGCATGTCGTCACCCGGCAGCTAAGAATGAGGTTATGACATACTTGCCAACCCTCCCGGATTTTCCGGGAGACTCCCGAAATTCAGCGCCTCTCCCGAAAATCTCCCGAAATTCAGGCGGAGCTGGAGGCCACGCCCCCTCCAGCTCCATGCGGACCTGAGTCCGCTTTCCCACGATATAAACAGTGTGCCTGCCCAATCACATTATAACTGTAGAATGATCGAGGGCGAGTTCTTGGTTTCTTATGTGGGTTTATTGTTAGGCAGTTTCATTAACGTCCTCCCAGCGCGGCAACAACACACAACAGCAGCAGTCATGTTTTTGTATACCGTAAATCAGTTTGTCTGCCGTAAACAGCAATGTTGTGACACTCTTAAACAGGACAATACTGCCATCTATAACATATACGGCTTTTAGAGAGTGCAGTGCACAACTGCGCACACAACAAGGAGACGAAGCAGAAGAACGAGGAAGATACAGCCATGGCGACGCCGACGACGAGTAAGATGAAGAAATACGCTTTGTTGCACCTTTCCTGCCTGAGTCCGGCGATTAGTTGCAAATCTTGCTTTATTGATAGCTTGCACACAGCCAATCCAACACAAAACAAACTAGTCCCCGCCCGCACTCACGCTACCGCTCCCTCTCTTCTCTCGCCCACACACTCACTGACGTCACTCACCTCACATGCTCACCTATTAAAGGGCCACACACACACATACTCTCCTCTCATAACAGCTTGTAAGTTCCAAGCCGCAGCTGCGATTGGACCTGGATAGCCTCCGGGAAGAAGTAGTGGACTACCAAGTGCTTGGCACTGAAGATCTTCCTCAGGAAGCAAAGATTGACCGGTTTCGGGCCATGCTAGGGAGAGATGGGAGATTCCAGACTCTAACGCATTTGATGAAAGCACTTTTGTGCGTGCCACACATCAATGCATCATCAGAGAGGGTGTTCAGCATGGTTAGAAAAATAGTGACAGAGAATAGAACAAGGATGGACAATTCAACCCTTAACTCAACAATGAGTAGATGAGTGTTATGTGTGTGTATATGTGTAAATAAATGAACACTGAAATTCAAGTATTCCTTTTATTTATATATACATATAATAAAATAAATAAATATATATATATATATATAGCTAGAATTCACCGAAAGTCAAGTATTTCTTAGATTTTATATACATATATATATATATATATATATATATGTATGAAATACTTGACTTGGTGAATTCTAGCCGTAAATATACTCCTCCCCTCTTAACCACGCCCCCGCCCCACCCCCGACCACGCCCACCCACCCCCCCTTCCCCCACCTCCCGAAATCGGAGGTCTCAAGGTTGGCATGTATGGGTTATGAGCACGCTGTGAAAGTAAACGTCAAGAACTCAGCCAACACGCCTCGTCTGCATTATTCATAATTAGACAGACAACACATATACAGTGTGATTTTGTTTTGTTTACAAGGAAAGAAAAACAAAAGTTAAAAAAAGGGAGATATATGTTGTATATATATATGTATGTGCTGCGGTTGCTTTAAGAACGTCGCGACAGCTGCCGTAAAGGAGGTGCGTTGCTAGCCTGGTTAGTCGTAAAAGTGTTGGTCATGTGTTTGTACCCTGCTCAAATCTCTCAGTAAAGTTATTCATTGGATTATACCTTTTCTTTTGAACTTTATTACACCTTGGAGCATTTTTTCCGGTCCATTGTTTTTCCTGCTTTCGATATCTGCGCCTAATGACTGAGCTACGTGACGTCATTTCTTGTGATGTCACACGGAGCATTTCTGGTCGGGACGGGATTCGTTCCGAGGGATTCGAATAAATCAAATCAAATCAACTTTATTTATAAAAGAACCAACTCTTTTTCTTTACTATAGTGGTCTCGATAACGGTTCTCAAAAAGGGATTCGAGTCCGAGGACTCGGTTCTTTTCTTATCGAACAACCGGGAAAACCGGTTTCGAGTATCATTCCCAGAGGTGGGTAGTAACGCGCTACATTTACTCCGTTACATCTACCGTACTTGAGTTACTTTTGGGATAAATTGTACTTCTAAGAGTAGTTTTAATGCAACATACTTTTACTTTTACTTGAGTATATTTATAGAGAAGAAACGCTACTTTTACTCCGCTACTTTTATCTACATTCAGCTTGCTACTCGCTACTGATTTTTATCGATCTGTTAATGCACGCTTTGTTTGTTTTGGTCTGTCAGACAGACCTTCAAAGTGCCTGCCTTACTGGTGACGTTTCACTCCGTTCCACCAATCAGATGCAGTCACTGGTGACGTTGGACCAATCAAACAGAGCCAGGTGGTCACATGACCTGACTTAAACAAGTTGAAAAACTTATTGGGGTGTTACCATTTAGTGGTCAATTGTACGGAATGTGTACTGTACTGTGCAATCTACTAATAAAAGTTCCAATCAATCAATCAAAAGTGTGAAGGAAAAAAGACCATTTTTTATTTCAACCGTACATCCCGTCAAAAGCCTAAAGACTGACTGCACAGTTCCTGTCTTCACAATAAAAGTGCCGCTCCATCGCGCCTGCGCTTTCAAAATAAGAATCTCCGAAAGCCAGCGCAAACAAGCTAGCAAGCTACGGAGTTTGCCGCCAATGTATTTCTTGTAAAGTGTATAAAAACGAATATGGAAGCTGGACAAATAAGAAGCCAAAAACCAACCACTTTCATGTGGTATTAGACAGAAAGGAGGAACTTTTCTTCTCCTCCATTTGAAAACGTGGACGTTATCATCACTACTGTCTGATTACAATCAACGCAAGTCATCAGAATCAGGTAATACACCAACTTATATTCTTGTCTTCATGAAAGAAAGGAATCTATATGTGATAAACATGCATGTACATTCATTAAAACACCTTTAACATGTAAACAAAAACAGCAAAATAAATACATATAAATTATATACTGTATATATCCATGTATGTGTGTATATATATATATATGTGTATATATATATATATATATATATA
>NC_084559.2:2125000-2192500 GCF_033978685.3 Nerophis lumbriciformis | reverse complement strand
GGCGTGGCGCCGCTGCTGCCCACTGCTCCCCACACCTCCTAGGGGGCGATCAAGGGGATGGGTCAAATGCAGACGACAAATTTCACCACACCTAGTGTGTGTGTGACAATCATTGGTACTTTAACTTTACACATACAAACTGTAGCACACAAAAAAGCACATTTAATAAAAAAAAAACGTTATTATGGTCTTACCTTTACTTATAAATGAAGTCCATGCGCCGCTGTTGTGCTGGATTAATGAACCCCCTGACGGGAGTGTTATATCAACTAAAGCCCTCACTTCAACTTTCCACGTGCAAGATTGAATCTATTTAAAAAAAAGTGTAACCGAGGGTTTATAAATGTCGCCTATACCGTATGAAACTACAAAATAACAAACACGGAGGCTCCAGTTTACACGAGGACCACTTTATTTACCTTCTTTCAAAAACTTCCGCTCCACTCCAACGTGTCAAAATTCCACCTCTTAGCGCCTTCAAAATAAGAGCTCAAGGCATATACTGTATAACAGCGCATAACAGGAACTTAACATCACAAATAGGAAAGCCCATAAAAATAGGTTACAAAAGTTATTTAATATGAAGCCAAAAAGTGCAAAAACAATAATGTCCGTGTTGGAGGAGTTGTGAATTAGGTACACCTGCAGTCTGCAGGTGTACCTAATGTTGTGGCCCTGCAGTCATTCACAACTCCTCCAACACGAACATTATTGTTTTTGCACTTTTTGGCTTCTTATGAAATAACTTTTTTAAATAGATTCAATCTTGCACGTGGAAAGTTTAAGTGTGGGCTTTAGTTGATATAACAATTCTACGGCGGGGGTGCAGGAGGCGGGGCTACTGGAGCCTCAGCCAGTGCGTCTTTTGCAGCCGTTTTATGATCGCTCAGCACAAGAAATACGTTACACACATACAGTTGTTGACAAAATACACTGTACATTATATACCTCAGCTAACTAAACTATGGAAATGTATAATATAATTCATATAGCAATACGGTCTCACTGCACAGCAGACCAGCAGTTAGCCGAGTCCGCAATCCATGTTGAGGCACTGAGTGACGTGCCTCAACTGGCTGCTGTTCACCGCACCGTCTCTTCTCAGCATTTGAACGGCAAATGTGAAAATTCAGCGGTTTTGAATAAAAATAATCTAAAACTGGTGAAGTTAAATGGAAAATAACTTTATAGTATAATCACTGGATACATATAACAATTTAATATATATTTTTTTCTTTTTACATTTTTTTTCTTTCCATGACTGCACGTCACTGCTTGGTTGTCATACGGCGAAACATTGTGCATAACACACCAGTCCGTTTGCGTGTATCATTACATTAAAACGAGTGGAAAGTGGATGACAAATGGATGGTTAAGCAGTGGCGTTGTCCTGATACCAATATTTTAGTACTGGTACCAAAATTATTTCGATTCTTTTTGGTACTTTTCTAAATAAAGGGGACCACAAACCATGGCTTTATTTTAACAAAAAAGTGAAGGTTACATTAAATATATGTTTATTATTGCAAGTTTGTCTTTAAATAACTATTAAAATCATGGCATTAAAACTACAAAAATAAAGACAACTTCAGATTGTTTTCTTTGTCTTACTTTTGGCCAAAAATAGAACAAACACATTCTGAAAATATTACAATATTAATATAGAAAAAAAGAAACTACCGGCAGAGGTAAAGTTTAGATACATGAAGGAAAGAAGAAAGCCCAGACTTTCCTCTCCCCAGCCACTTCGTCCAGCTCTTCCCGGGGGATCCCGAGGCGTTCCCAGGCCAGCCGGGAGACATAGTCTTCCCAACGTGTCCTGGGTCTTCCTACCGGTCAGACGTGCCCTAAACACCTCCCTAGGGAGGCGTTCGGGTGGCATCCTGACCAGATGCCCGAACCACCTCATCTGGCTCCTCTCGATGTGGAGGAGCAGCGGCTTTACTTTGAGCTCCTCCCGGATGGCAGAGCTTCTCACCCTATCTCTAAGGGAGAGCCCCGCCACCCGGCGGAGGAAACTCATTTGGGCCGCTTGTACCCGTGATCTTGTCCTTGCGGTCATAACCCAAAGCTCATGACCATAGGTGAGGATGGGAACGTAGATCGACCGGTAAATTGAGAGCTTTGCCTTCCGGCTCAGCTCCTTCTTCACCACAACGGATCGATACAGCGTCCGCATTACTGAAGACGCCGCACCGATCCGCCTGTCGATCTCACGATCCACTCTTCCCTCACTCGTGAACAAGACTCCGAGGTACTTGAACTCCTCCACTTGGGGCAAGATCTCCTCCCGAACCCGGAGATGGCACTCCACCCTTTTCCGGGTGAGAACCATGGACTCGGAGGTGCTGATTCCCATCCCAGTCGCTTCACACTAAGCTATGAACTGATCCAGTGAGAGCTGAAGATCCTGGCCAGATGAAGCCATTAGGACCACATCATCTGCAAATAGCAGAGACCTAATCCTGCAGCCACCAAACCAGATCCCCTCAACGCCTTGACTGCGCCTAGAAATTCTGTCCATAAAAGTTATGAACAGAATCGGTGACAAAGGGCAGCCTTGGCGGAGTCCAACCCTCACTGGAAACGTGTCCGACTTACTGCCGGCAATGCGGACCAAGCTCTGACACTGATCATACAGGGAGCGGACCGCCACAATCAGACAGTCCGATACCCCATACTCTCTGAGCACTCCCCACAGGACTTCCCGAGGGACACGGTCGAATGCCTTCTCCAAGTCCACAAAGCACATGTAGACTGGTTGGGCAAACTCCCATGCACCCTCAAGGACCCTGCCGAGAGTACAGAGCTGGTCCACAGTTCCACGACCAGGACGAAAACCACACTGTTCCTCCTGAATCCGAGGTTCGACTATCCGGCGTAGCCTCCTCTCCAGTACACCTGAATAGACCTTACCGGGAAGGCCAATAGGTTTGAATAATAAACATTCTGGGAAGAAGCGTCATGATTCGTGGTGCAAATAGTGAACATTGCAACTAATCACGCCGTACATACACCAGTACGTTAAGGTACTAAGCAAAAGCTGAATTCCCGCTATTATTATTATTTTTTTGTATTAATCAATCCAACAAAACAATACACAACAATACCATAATAATGCAATTCCAATTCCAAAACCAAACCCCATGACATGACACAAAACAATCTAAAAGCAGTCAAACAAAAATGATTATCAACAACAGTTATCAATATTATTAACATTTTCAACGTAGCAGTGATTAAAAATCCCTCATTGACATGAATTCCGGTTATGAAACAAAGTTAGTACGTCCTGTTATATACACAAAAATGGACTACAGTGGTCCCTCTGGTTTTTGTTAGTGACCCATTACACAAGTTCTGACTGGATCGTATGAAAACTGAAGCATTTTCCCCCCCCAAAAGAAATAACGTAAATACAATCAAGCGGTTGCCTCCGGCTAAAGTGTGGTGTGTTTACATTTCAGTGCACTATGTAGAGAAATGGCCATGAAAGATGCTAAATGTTCATTTATCCATGTCATTTCGCAGGCTAGACTACTGCGACGCACTTCTTGTCGGCATCCCCAGGGGATGCTGGAGCCTATCTCACACTGCAAAAAGTCAGTGTTCAAAAAGAAGAAAAAATAATACAAAAATGAGGGGTATTTTATTTGAACTAAGCAATATTATCTGCCAATAGAACAAGAACATTTGGCTTGTCAAGACTTTCCAAAACAAGTAAAATTAGCTAACCTCAATGAACTCAAAATACCTTAAAATAAGTATATTCTCACTAATAACAAGTGCACTTTTCTTGGTAGAAAAAAAAAATTGTTAGACCTTTTTGCTCAATATGTTGAAAAATGTTCTTAAATGAAGTAAATGCTAGTGCCATTATCTTGACATAATGATATGCGCTCGGCATTACATTTCTTGAAACCAGCAAACTTATACTAAAAACTAATTTATTGTTCTTAATGGAAAGGCAACAAGGCAAGCGCTTGTTACTCTCGGGGTCTCCTAGCCGCTCAGGCAAATCATATTGTCTAAAAATGCATTTTTCCATGGATAACATGACATCATCGCGTCAAGTGCGTGCTCTTTCAGTCAATTAGTGCGCATATATACAGCCCGGCCCCCGGCCAACATTTTTTTTTATTGTAATTTTGAAGAATTTATCTGAATGTGCATGAACTATTTCTGTTCAAAATTGTTAAAAATGTCAAATGTTTAAATATTAACTGTCAGTTTACTGTACTGTGCCAACTGTACTACGATATGAGTACCTATTTTCTATTGTTTCATTGAAAATAAAACAGCAAAGTCCATTTGGCTGTCATCTGTTTTAATTATGACACACAATTGTGTCAAAGTCATGATTTTTTTTTTCATGCTTGAAATAAGAAATGATTACTTTAAAAAAGTAGTTTTATACTTGTGAGTGTTGATGACACAGCTTTGCAACACTTGATATTCTAGTTTCAAGCATGTTTTACTCAATATAGGTCAGGGGTCGGCAACCTTTACCAGTCAAAGAGCCATTTTGACCAATTTCGCAAATTATAGAAAACAATGGGAGCCGCAAATTTTTTTTTGAAATTTTAAATGAAATATCACTGCATACAAAGTTTTCTTTTTGCTTTGTGCTATGTATAAACCAGGAGTCTCAGACACGATGCCCATACCTTTATATGGAATTTGAAAGCTGGTGCGGCACGCGGGTTTTAAATGAATGGCGCTTGTCAGCGTCATGCGTGCCGTGATGGTACAACACATAACATCCACTGTGGTGTTTCCGCTTGCTCACGTAGGTGACAGCAAGGCATACTTGGTCAACAACCACACAGGTTACACTGACGGTGGCGGTATAAAAAAAAACTATAACACTCTTACTAATAATGCGCCACACTGTGAACCCACACCAAACAAGAATGACAAACACATTTCGGGAGAACATCTGCACAGTAACACAACATAAACACAACAGGACAAATACCCAGAATCCCATGCAGCCCTAACTCTTCCGGGATAGATTATACACCCCCGCTACCAAATCAAATCAAATCAACTTTATTTATAAAGCACATTTAAAATTTACCACAGGGGTAGCCAAAGTGCTGTACAATGAACAGGTTAAAAGATAAAACGAGTACCGAGCAAACACAACACAACACAAACAGAACACGATAAAAAATAAATAATTAAAATAGAATAAATAAAAACATAAAAACAGGTTCACAGCAGGTGTATTATGGGGCGCCATTGCAAGATGGATATCACTCAGTGTTAAAAGCCATGGAATAAAAGTATGTTTTTAAGAGAGATTTTAAAAACAGGAAGAGAGGAGGCTTGTCTAACACTCAGGGGTAGGTCGTTCCAGAGCTTGGGAGCAGCAACGGCGAAAGCTCTGTCACCTCTAAGCTTCAGCCTTGTGTCAGGGACCGTCAACAGCAGCTGATCGGCTGATCTTAAGGATCGGGTGGGGCAGTAAGGCTGAAGGAGGTCGGAGAGATAGGTTGGCGCGAGGTTGTTTAGACATTTAAAAACAAATAAAAGGAGTTTACCAAACCCCGCCCACCTCAACCGACGCACAGGGGAGGGGGGGGTTGATGTGTGAGGGAGCAGGGTTGGGGTGGGGGCGGGGTTTGGTGGTAGCAGGGGTGTATAATGTAGCCCGGAAGAGTCAGGGCTGCATGGGATTCTGGGTGTTTGTCCTGTTGTGTTTATGTTGTGTTAAGGTGCAGATGTTCTCCCGAAATGTGTTTTGTCATTCTTGTTTGGTTTTGGTTCAAAGTGTGGCGCATTATTAGTAAGAGTGTTAAAGTTGTTTTATATGGCCACCGTCAGTGTAACCTGTGTGGCTGTTGACCAAGTATGCCTTGCTGTCACGTACGTGTGTAAGCAGAAGATGTATATTGTATAACAAGTGTTGTGCTAGTACGCTGTTAATATAAATTGTAGAAGGCGCCAAATGTTGTAACATCATGGTATGCCCTTATTATAGCTGTAAGGGTGAAAATCGGTGAATATTAATCCCGGGGGAGTTTTCTGCGAGAGAAACTGAAATCCGGAAGTCTCACGGGAAAATCGGGGGGTTCAGCAAGTAAGCTGCTGAGCCGCATCAGAGTGATCAAAGAGCCGCATGCGGCTCCGGAGCCGCGGGTTGCCGACCCCTGGTATAAGCTAATGTTCTAACATGTTTACGAGTGTATGTGTTAGTATTATTAACTGTCAATGGAATCAGTCTGTTCAGCTGATTGGAGAGCTAGCTTCCGCAGCTGTTTTTTTGGGCGGTATAGCTCGGTTGGTAGAGTGGCCGTGCCAGCAACTTGAGGGTTCCAGGTTCGATCCCTGCTTCCGCCATCCTAGCCACTGCCGTTGTGTCCTTGGGCAAGACACTTTACCCACCTGCTCCCAGTGCCACCCACAGTGGTTTAAATGTAACTTAAATATTGGGTTTCACTATGTAAAGCACTTTGAGTCACTAGAGAAAAGCGCTATATAAAATATAATTCACTTCACTTCACTTTTGTTCGATCAGCGATTTTTAACGCCGTCACAGACACCGTTTGAAAACAAGTAAGGTATTTGAATAAACATTTAAAAAAATATTTCTACGTAAATAACTAATTTCACAACATCCATCCATCCATTTTCTACCGCTTGTCCCTTTTTGGGGTCTCGGGGGATGCTGGAGCCTATCTCACACTGCAAAAAGTCAGTGTTCAAAAAGAAGAAAAAATAATACTAAAATAAGGGGTATTTAACTTGAACTAAGCAAAAGTATCTGCCAAATTAGCTAACCTCAATGAACCCCAAAATACCTTAAAATAAGTATATTCTCACTAATAACAAGTGCACTTTTCTTGATATAAACATTTTTTTTTAGACCTTTTTGCTCAATATGTTGAAAAATATTCTTAACTTAAGTAAATGCTAGTGCCATTATCTTGACATAATGATATTACATTTCTTGAAACCAGCAAACTTATACTAAAAACTAATTTATTGTTCTTAATGGAAAGACAACAAGGCAAGCGCTTGTTACTCTCGGGGTCTCCTAGCCGCTCAGGAAAATCATATTGTCTAAAAATGCATTTTTCCATGGATAACATGACATCATCGCTTCAAGTGTGTGCTCTTTCAGTCAATTAGTGCGCATATATACAGCCTGGCCCCCGGCCAACTTTTTTTTTTATTGTAATTTTGAAGAATTTATCTGAATGTGCATGAACTATTTCTGTTCAAAATTGTTAGAAGTGTCAAATGTTTAAATATTAACTGTCAGTTTACTGTACTGTGTTAACTGTACTACTATATGAGTACCTATTTTCTATTGTTTCATTGAAAAGCAGGGTTGGGGGTGGGGGCGGGGTTTGGTGGTAGCAGGGGTGTATAATGTAGCCCGGAAGAGTCAGGGCTGCATGAGATTCTGGGTGTTTGTTCTGTTGTGTTTATGTTGTGTTAAGGTGCAGATGTTCTCCCGAAATGTGTTTTGTCATTCTTGTTTGGTTTTGGTTCAAAGTGTGGCGCATTATTAGTATTAGTAGAATATTAATCCCGGGAGTTTTCTGCGAGAGGCACTGTAATCCGGAAGTCTCACGGGAAAATTGGGGGGGTTCGGCAAGTAAGCTGCTGAGCCGCATCAGAGTGATCAAAGAGCCGCGGGTTGCCGACCCCTGAATATAGGTCATCAAATCTCAGCAACAAGCTGTGATATCTTACTGAGATCATTTAGGACCAAAACCCTTAAAACAAGTAAAACACTCTAACATAAAATCTGCTTAGTGAGAAGAATTATCTTATCAGACAGAAAATAAGCAAATATCACCCTTATTTGAGATATTCAATCTTACTTAGATTTCAGTTTCTGCAGTGTGTTGCCTCTGCAATCAGAATTGACTCAAGTGAGTGAGGTTTGGCATGTTATCCCCTCCATAAATCCTGTAATAAAACAAGCTTCCCGAGTGACAAAACGCCTCAATAAATGATTTGTTAGAGGAGGTTGGCATCGTCTTGCCGAGATGCCTGGGGATCCAAACCGCAGAATAACACATAGCTGCGCAGCCGCTTCTTGTTGTTGGCCGCATGTTCTACAGAAAGGTTGTGGTGTGTTTGACCCCTCTAGATAGGCTGAACCCGGACCACAGAGCGACAGATAGCCGGCTTCTTTTCTAACATCCACATCCCCTCTGATGAAAGCCACAGTGGCAGCCATGTGTATTGAATTTAGACCATTCCTAAGGGTATCCTGTTCTTATCAGAGGGTCAAATAAGCTCATTTCGCAGGCCTTCGCCTCGACTCGGCTACCAATGGCGACCCGGCGCTGATAAGAGCCCACCTTTTTTCCCTGCAGGGTTTGTGGTTGAAGTGAAGTCAAAGAAGGGATGCGAGTCGTTGACCAGATCTTTCTGGAGGTTGGAGCACAGGCGAAAATGCGGTCCTTAGATCAGTCAAACACGAACGAGACAACCTTGATGTTTTTTTTTGAAGGGGAGTACTTTACCCGCAAAAGGGAGTCACAGTCCCGGTATCACACATAAGCGTCCTTGGATTCTGGAGAAGAAATGTGTGTACGAGACGACATAAGAACTTTGTTCTCATGGTTCTCTTTCAAATGTTCTTGTAAGCAGACAATATTTTCGGTATGTTAGATTGGAATCTTTACCTGACATGATTCCACTGTCATCTGTGGTCTTCTTCAGAAAGGTTGCCTATCAGCTGTTCTTGTAGGCGTGGCCAACCAGGCAGACCAACCCCCAGTCCCAGGGAGTCCCAGGTATGCGAGAGCATGAATGCATGAATGCTCCCTCATTCCGATCGATGGTTTTCTTGGGACGCTTCCTTAGTTTGATCTCCTCCTTAATCCATCCATTTTCTACCACTTGTCCCTTTTGGAGTCCCTGGAGCCTATCTCAGCTACAATCGGGCGGTAGGCGGGGTACACCCTGGACAAGTCGCCACCTCATCACAGGTCCTGCTTTTAAGCAGCCATCTTAAAAAAAGAGCAGCGCAGCAGCATCAGCGCAGCGGTTCTTTGAAGGCTCATAAAATCAAAACCGGAGCAGTTAGAAAAATGCTGTTCTATACTTTTATACACAAGGGTTCAATCTCTCTCCTGTGTTAGTTTGAAGCCGAAACGACAAACGCGCTCAGAGGAGATAGTTTTTGAAGGAAGGTGACCGGTTTTTAAAAAGAAAATGTTTTGAAGGGGGAATAGCAAACTTCCTGTTGATTTTTGCTGGGGGTTGTCAATTTATGAAATGTAGGTCTAAGTGAGACCTACATAGAGGTTTTTGTTTCATGTCTCTCCGACCTTCCCAGTGGGAGTTGCAGGCAGTTTTGTCATTATTTTCTTCCGAGGAGCAGTTTTTTGTGCGTTTTATTCAAAAACAACATTCACACTCACATTCACACATTTAGTGTTGCCAATCAACCTATCCCCAGGTGCATGTCTTTAGAGGTGGGAGGGGCCTATCCCCAGGTGCATGTCTTTAGAGGTGGGAGGGACCTATCCCCAGGTGCAGGTCTTTGGAGGTGGGAGGGGCCTATCCCCAGGTGCATGTCTTTAGAGGTGGGAGGGGCCTATCCCCAGGTGTATGTCTTTGGAGGTGGGAGGGGCCTATCCCCAGGTGCATGTCTTTGGAGGTGGGAGGGACCTATCCCCAGGTGCATGTCTTTGGAGGTGGGAGGGGCCTATCCCCAGGTGCATGTCTTTGGAGGTGGGAGGGGCCTATCCCCAGGTGCATGTCTTTAGAGGTGGGAGGGACCTATCCCCAGGTGCATGTCTTTAGAGGTGGGAGGGACCTATCCCCAGGTGCATGTCTTTGGAGGTGGGAGGAGCCTATCCCCAGGTGCATGTCTTTGGAGGTGGGAGGGGCCTATCCCCAGGTGCATGTCTTTGGAGGTGGGAGGGGCGTATCCCCAGGTGCATGTCTTTGGAGGTGGGAGGGGCCTATCCCCAGGTGCATGTCTTTGGAGGTGGGAGGGACCTATCCCCAGGTGCATGTCTTTAGAGGTGGGAGGGGCCTATCCCCAGGTGCATGTCTTTAGAGGTGGGAGGGGCCTATCCCCAGGTGCATGTCTTTGGAGGTGGGAGGGGCCTATCCCCAGGTGCATGTCTTTAGAGGTGGGAGGGACCTATCCCCAGGTGCATGTCTTTAGAGGTGGGAGGGACCTATCCCCAGGTGCATGTCTTTGGAGGTGGGAGGGGCCTATCCCCAGGTGCATGTCTTTAGAGGTGGGAGGGACCTATCCCCAGGTACATGTCTTTGGAGGTGGGAGGGACCTATCCCCAGGAACATGTCTATAGAGGTGGGAGGGGCCTATCCCCAGGTGCATGTCTTTAGAGGTGGGAGGGGCCTATCCCCAGGTGCATGTCTTTGGAGGTGGGAGGAAGCCGGAGTCACGGGGAGAACATGCGACTCCACACAGAAAGATCCCGAGCCCGGGTTTGAACTCTACTACTCAGGACCTTCGTATTGTGAGGCAGATGCAGTAACCCCTTCACCACCGTGCTGCCCTCCTCCTTAATCCATTGTTTGAATTTGTTACTTTCTGTGCCGATGATTTTGCCGTTGTCCCGGTCCATGATGTGGTTGTTTATTTTTGCAATGATCCGATATGGCTGATTTTAACATTTCCTGTTCGGATTTTTGTTTTAGGCTTCTCGTAAAACCTTCCAGTTGTCTCTTTTTCACATTCTTCCTTGTGTTGAATGTCCTCCCCGTTTCTCCCATGTATGATTCTTCGCATGATTTTACACGGGATTTTGTAGATGACATTGCATTTCTTGTCTTGTTCTATTTTTGTCTTTTGGACGTACAAGTAACCGTCTTGTTTTTGTGTGAGGTTTAACTGTTGTGTTTAGTTTGTGTTTTTTCATGACCCGCTGTATTGGTTCAGTTACTGTATGGCAGGGGTGCTCACACTTTTTCTGCAGGCGAGCTACTTTTCAATTGATCAAGTCGTGGGGATCTACCTCATTCATATATATAATTTATATTTACTTATTTATGAAATATATGTTTTTGTTAACAAGTTAAAGGTGTTTAATGATAATGCAAGCATGTTTAACACATATAGTTAATATTGTTAATAAATTAAAGGTGTTTAATGATAATACAAGTATGTTTAATACATATAGTTAATATTGTTAACAAGTTAAAGGTGTTTAAAGATAATACAAGCATGTTTAATACATATAGTTAATATTATTAATAAGATAAAGGTGTTTAAAGATAATACAAGCATGTTTAACACATATAGTTAATATTGTTAATAAGTTAAAGGTGTTTAAAGATAATGCAAGCATGTTTAACACATATAGTTAATATTGTTAACAAGTTAAGGTGTTTAAAGATAATACAAGCATGTTTAACACATAGTTAATATTGTTAAAAAATTAAAGGTGTTTAATGATAATACAAGAATGTTTAATACATATAGTTAATATTGTTAACAACTTAAAGGTGTTTAAAGATAATACAAGCATGTTTAACACATATAGTTAATATTGTTAACAAGTTAAGGTGTTTAAAGATAATACAAGCATGTTTAACACATATAGATTCCTTTCTTTCATGAAGACAAGAATATAAGTTGGTGTATTACCTGATTCTGATGACTTGCATTGATTGGAATCAGACAGTGGTGCTAAAAACGTCCGCATTTTCGAATGGAGGAGAAAAAAAGTCCTCCTTTCTGTCCAATACCACATGACAGTGGTTGGTTTTTGGCATCTTGTTTGTCCAGCTTCCGTACTCCTTTGTATACACTTTACAAGAAATACATTGTCGGCAAACTCCGTAGTTTGCTAGCTTGTGCACGCCAGCTTTCTGAGACTCTTATTTTGTTAGCGCAACTGTGCAACTGTGCAACTGTGCAGTCGGTCTTTGGAGTTTTGACGACAGGTACGGCGCCAGAGTCTGTTGAAATAAAGTGTTTCTCGCCTTCCAGTCGGTAATTTTAATGAGCTGGCAGCAGCCAGCGCCATCTCAGAAGACCCTCGGGTGCCGCGAATGTCAATCAAGTGACGAAAGTGACGTCATAGTGAAGATTTATGATCGCTCATTTTTAGGACTATTTTTTTAATGCCTGGCTGGTGATCGACTGACACACCCTCCGAGATCGACCGGTAGCTCGCGATCGACGTAATGAGCACCCCCTGCTGTATGGCAAGGTTAGGACCTCTTTGTTCTTTATTTCAGGTTTTTCTTTGAGTTTCTTCTTTGTTTTCTCTTTTCCTTGTTTTTTTACTCCCCTTTTTTGATGGCCCAGGTGGGATATTGGCAGTTTTTGAGTGCATTTTGGATGTGTTTCTCTCCTTTTTTTCTATCTTGTTCTTCTGTTATGATGTTGGCCCGTTCATAGAGTGTTCTCACCACTGATAGTTTGTGTGCTGTGGGATGTTCGGAGGTCCAGAGTAGATATTGGTCGGTGTGTTGTCGGTTTTCGATGAACAGTAATGTTTTGCGGTGGATCTTCATGTTCAAAAAAGTTATGGTTCCGTTCATTTCCTCTTCATGTGTGAATTTGATGTTTCCAGTCTTGTCAATACTGTTGAGGTGGTCTGTAGGATTGTGTGATCATGGTTGTTTTGTGATCTAAAGGTGACTGGGCTGATTCTCCTGGAAAACTTACAAACCCTGTTTCCATATGAGTTGGAGAATTGTGTTAGATGTAAACATAAACGAAATACAATGATTTGCGAATCATTTTCAACCCATATTCAGTTGAATATGCTACAAAGACAACATATTTGATGTTCAAACTGATAAACATTTTGTTTTTTTTGCAAATAATCATTAACTTTAGAATTTGATGCCAGCAACACGTGACAAAGAAGTTGGGAAAGGTGGCAATAAATACTGATAAAGTTGAGGAATGCTCATCAAACACTTATTTGGAACATCCCACAGGTGTGCAGGCTAATTGGGAGCAGGTGGGTGCCATGATTGGGTATAAAAACAGCTTCCCAAAAAATGCTCAGTCTTTCACAAGAAAGAATGGGGCGAGGTACACCCCTTTGTCCACAACTGCGTGAGCAAATAGTCAAACAGTTTAAGAACAACGTTTCTCAAAGTGCAATTGCAAGAAATGTAGGGATTTCAACATCTACGGTCCATAATATCATCAAAAAGTTCAGAGAATCTGGAGAAATCACTGCAAGGACCGTGACCTTTGATCCCTCAGACGGCACTGTATCAAAAACCGACATCAATCTCTAAAGGATATCACCACATGGGCTCAGGAACACTTCAGAAAACCACTGTCACTAAATACAGTTGGTCGCTACATCTGTAAGTGCAAGTTAAAGCTCTACTATGCAAAGCGAAAGCCATTTATCAACAACATCCAGAAACGCCGCCTGCTTCTCTGGGCCCGAGATCATCTAAGATGGACTCATGCAAAGTGGAAAAGTGTTCTGTGGTCTGACGAGTCCACATTTCAAATTGTTTTTGGAAATATTCGACATCGTGTCATCCCGACCAAAGGGGAAGCGAACCATCCAGACTGTTATCGACGCAAAGTTCAAAAGCCAGCATGTGTGATGGTATGGGGGTGCATTAGTGCCTAAGAGATGGGTAACTTACACATCTGTGAAGGCACCATTAATGCTGAAAGGTACATACAGGTTTTGGAACAACATATGCTGCCATCTAAGCGCCGTATTCTTGCTTATTTCAGCAAGACAATGCCAAGTGTAACCTGTATGTTACTCTAATAAAGCACTGTACAAGTACTAAGTAAAATAGTGAATGATATGTCTGGGCTAGATCAGAAGAAACTAAACTCAGCTCTAGGAATGGAGAGTAATAAAGACTGAACACAGGATTTATGTTTAAGTGGTACCAAATTATATGAAAGAATAATAGGAAAAATAACAAACAACATTAAACATTTAAATTCAAATGGCCAACATTCAGTTATTTACAATATCAGTATACGTGATTTAGTCCTTGTTTTTTACCAACGATGGTATGAGCGCAACACAAATTCATAGTTCATTAAACAGGCCCCGCAAAGTCCACGTTGTGGTGGCAGTGTCCAGAGGGGTTTTAGTGAAGGGACGGGGGAAAAGTAAAGGTTCAGGAGGACCGCAATGAACTTGTTGCGTTTTGGCAAAAAGAAGGGGAAAAAACAGAGGGCGGCTGCTGAGAAGCCTCCTACCAGCCCGGGGTTCGGTTAGGTGGATTCAGTTCAGGTGGTTCGGTTCCAGGGATAAAGCTTCAGACTCTAGTTAAGGGCTCTAAGCTCGCCATCCAACCTGGCCAATTCCGCACTCTCAAACACTCCGGCGGACGACCCACGGCTCCGGTAGTCGGCTCCTGCAGCAACCTCACAGTGTGTCCCTCTCGCTCTCACCGGTAGCAGCCGACTTCCGGGTTTTATGCTCGTCTGACAGCCGCGTTAAAGTCACGTGACCGCGTGATGTAATGACGCATTTAAATGGGTTACACAAGCCACATTCAGCGCGTGGCTTCGTTTAAAAAAAAGAGTGCGGGTACTTTCCTGGTGCCGCCTGCAGTCCAGACCTGTCTCCCATCGAAAATGTGTGGCGCATTATGAAGCGTAAAATACGACAGCGGAGACCCCCGTACTGTTGAACGACTGAAGCTCTACATAAAACAAGAATGGAAAAGAATTCCACTTTCAAAGCTTCAACAATTAGTTTCCTCAGTTCCCAATCGTTTATTGAGTGTTGTTAAAAGAAAAGGTGGTGAACATGCCCTTTCCCAACTACTTTGGCACGTGTTGCAGCCATGAAATTCTAAGTTAATTAAAGCTGCAAGCAGCATTGGTCGGGTGCTAGTCCTAAGTGTCCCAATACTTTTGTCCAGTTTTAGTCCCAAGTGTCCCAATAATTCTGGCAAGTTGTAGTCCTAAGTGTCCCAATACTTTTGTCCAGTGTAGGTGTCCCAATACGTGTGTCCAGTGGTAGTCCTAAGTGTCCCAATACTTTTGTTCAGTTTTCGTCATAAGTGTCCCAATACTTTTGTCTACTTTTAGTTCGAATTGTCCCAATACTTTTGTTTAGTGTACCTACCTTGTCTGCATTGTGTGGGCACGCTGGTGCGTCCTGCTTTTAAGCAGCCTTCTAGAAAAAACAGCAGCATCAGCGCAGCGGATCTTTGAAGGGTCATAAAATCAAAACCGGAGCCGGTATCAAAACTCTTTCGCTAACTTTCAATTAGAACGGTTCAATCTCTCTCCTGTGTTAGTTTGAAGCCGAAACGACAAACACGCTCAGAGGAGATAATGTTTGAAGAAAGGTGACCGGTTTTTACAAAAATGTTGTGTTGAAGGGGGAATAGCAAACTTCCTGTAGATTTTTGCTGGGGGTTGTCAATTTATGAAATGTAGGTCTAAGTGAGACCTACATAGTGGTTTTTGTTTCATGTCTCTCCGACCTTCCCAGTGGGAGTTACAGGCAGTTTTGTCATTTTTTTCTTCCGAGGAGCAGTTTTTTTCTCCGTTTTATTCAAAAATTGCTCTAGAGCGCAATTTTGAGATTTTGGGTTAGGTTTTTTCATTACATCACAATTTTAGCCAGTCCTGATGTGTGTGTTCAGTTTGGTGAGTTTTGAAGCATGTTAAGGGGGTCAAATTACAGCTCAAAGAGGCAAAAGTGACTGTTTTTAGTACTTTTTTGTCTTGAAGGGGGAATTGCCAACTTCCTGTAGATTTTTGCCCGAGGAAATTAATTAATAAAAAAGTAGGTCTAAGTGAGACCTACATAGAGATTTTTGTTTCATGTCTCTATGACATTCCTACTGGGAGTTAGAGGCAGTTTTCTTTCTAGGGGGCGCTAGAGCGCAATTTTGAATTTTGGGGTTCGTTTTTTTTTTTATTAAAAGGCAATTTTTGGAGGTCCTGATGTGTGTGTTAAATTTGGTGAGTTTTGAAGTATGTTAAGGGGGTCAAATTACAGCGCAAAGCTGCAAAGTGCGGAAGAATAATAATAAAGAATAAAACTTAAAAAATTCAATAGGTCCTTATGTCCCATTGTATAAGGACTCCCTTTGGGAGTCCTTATACAATGGGCCATGCGGGCCCCAATAAAACCTTACAAATTCAATAGGTCCTTATGTCCCATTGTATAAGGACTCCCTTTGGGAGTCCTTATACAATGGGCCATGCGGGCCCCCAATAAAACCTTACAAATTCAATAGGTCCTTATGTCCCATTGTATAAGCATGCTTCAAAACTCACCAAACTGGACACACACATTAGCACTGGCAAAAATTGTGATCTAATAAAAAAAACAACAACCCCAAAACTCAAAATTGCGCTCTAGCGCCCCCTAGGAAAAAAAACACAGACAAAACTGCTTGTAACTTCTGGTAAGAATGTCGTAGAGACATGAAACAAAAACCTCTATGTAGGTCTGACTTAGACCTAGATTTCATACATTGACATCCAAAGCAAAAATCAACAGGAAGTTTGCAATTCCCCCTTCAAAACAAACGTTTTGTAAAAACAGTCACTTTTGCCTCTTTGAGCTGTAATTTGACCCCCTTAACATGCTTCAAAACTCACCAAATTTGACACACACATCAGGACTGGCGAAAATCTAATAAAAAAAACCAAACCCCAAAACTCAAAATTGCGCTCTAGCGCCCCCTAGGAAAAAAAACACAGAAAAAAACTGCTTGTAACTTCCGGTAGGAATGTCGTAGAGACATGAACACAAAAACCTCTATGTAGGTCTGACTTAGACCTAGATTTCATACATTGACATCCTTCAGCAAAAATCAACAGGAAGTTTGCAATTCCCCCTTCAAAACAAACGTTTTGTAAAAACAGTCACTTTTGCCTCTTTGAGCTGTAATTTGACCCCCTTAGCATGCTTCAAAACTCACCAAATTGGACACACACATCAGCACTGGCAAAAATTGTGATCTAATAAAAAACAACAACCCCAAAACTCAAAATTGCGCTCTAGCACCTCCTAGGAAGAAAACACAGACACAACTGCTCCTAGGAAAAAAACTCAGACAAAACTGCCTGTAACTTCCAGTAGGAATGTCTTAGAGATATAAAACAAAAACCTCTATGTAGGTCTCACTTAGACCTACATTTCATAAACTGACAACCCCCAGCAAAATGGGCCATGCGGGCCCCCAATAAAACCTTACAAATTCAATAGGTCCTTATGTCCCATTGTATAAGGACTCCCTTTGGGAGTCCTTATACAATGGGCCATGCGGGCCCTAATGATTATTTGCAAAAAAAAAAAATAAAGTTTGAGTTTGAACATCAAATATGTTGTCTTTGTAGTGCATTCAATTGAATATGGGTTGAAAAGGATTTGCAAATCATTGTATTCCGTTTATATTTACATCTAACACAATTTCCCCAACTCATATGGAAACAGGGTTTGTAATAGTAGCCTAAAGACGCCGTCCCAAGGCACCACACCTTGTCCGGGGGGCCCTGAAAGCATCTCAGGCTGACATCCCTTCAGCCAGATAGCAGCTCGCAGCACAACAAAGCAGTCATAATCGGCCCCTTTTCATTTCTGGAGATAATCCTCGCCTTGGTTGAGCCTTTTCTGCTCCTTGCGTCACTTTGGCGCTCGTGTGTACATAAGGTTTGTATCGCTTTCTCCTCCCTCCCGAAGCTTTTACCTGGGCCGTGGCGCTTAATACCCAGCATGTGTGTGTCTGAAAGTTCTGCTCTTTACTGGGGCTGCTAGGACTGACAAAGACCCAATGAATGTCTGACTCACAGACAACTGTCAGCGTTCAATGGGCCGGATTAAGACGGAACGAAGAACCGAGTAGAGCCTGACATGTTGACGTGTTCTACTAAGTGCATTTGAAGGCGGATTTAGCTTGTTTGCGCCATTGTGGACGGACGCACGAGGTACGATTGGTAAATGGGACTGACTGGTCTCGAGACACAGGGCAAACTACTCCCGCCGCCCGGCTTTGGACTGACACCGGGTGACAGAGGCTGCTGCGGATCGCGGGGAGGTTCAGGGTTTCAGAGAGCCGTCCTTAACCAAACAAACATACTGGAATTTCTGCCATTGTTGGTGCACAGAGTTGAGTGACAGGGCTGCATAGCAGAGCAGCCTGTCAGCGAAGACGAGTCGGGGGTCAAAGTGTGACCACCCCTCGTGACACGGGCTTCATGCGAAGACTAAGCCATGGAGCAGGAGTTAACATCACCTGTACTAATCCACTGCAGGGTTCTCATTGCACAATTCATTTCCTAGAATCTGTGCATTAGTTGTAGAAACTGAAGTGAGCTTAATCTTAAGCAAGGGTGTCAAACTCAAATACAGAGTGGGCCAACATTTAAAACTGAACAAAGGTTGAACAAATTAACCTTTTAATAGGGACCCAAACACGTTTTGTGAATATTGAACAAGCAAGGCTTATATAACTTTATAGTGACATGCAAAATCGAGTTTCAAATAATAATACATAATTAAAGCTGCAAGCAGCGATGGACGGGACCGACTTTGAGGGCTCATAAAATCCAAACCGGAGCAGTAATCAAAACTCTTTCATCAACTTTTAATCAGAAGGGTTCAATCTCTCTCCTGTGCTAATTTGAAGCCGACACGACAAACGCGCTCAGAGGAGATAATGTTTGAAAAAAGGTGACTGTTTTTTTACACAACTTTTGTTTTGAAGGGGGAATTGCAAACTTCCTGTGAATTGTTGCTGGGGGTTGTCAATCTATGAAATGTAGGTCTAAGTGAGGGCTCATAAAATCCAAACCGGAGCAGTAATCAAAAGTCTTTCATCAACTTTTAATCAGAAGGGTTCAATCTCTCTCCTGTGCTAATTTGAAGCCGACACGACAAACGCGCTCAGAGGAGATAATGTTTGAAAAAAGGTGACTGTTTTTTTTACACAACTTTTGTTTTGAAGGGGGAATTGCAAACTTCCTTGTGAATTTTTGCTGGGGGTTGTCAATCTATGAAATGTAGGTCTAAGTGAGGGCTCATAAAATCCAAACCGGAGCAGTAATCAAAACTCTTTCATCAACTTTTAATCAGAAAGGGTTCAATCTCTCTCCTGTGCTAATTTGAAGCCGACACGACAAACGCGCTCAGAGGAGATAATGTTGGAAAAAAGGTGACTGTTTTTTTACACAACTTTTGTTTTGAAAGGGGAATTGCAAACTTCCTTGTGAATTTTTGCTGGGGGTTGTCAATCTATGAAATGTAGGTCTAAGTGAGGGCTCATAAAATCCAAACCGGAGCAGTAATCAAAACTCTTTCATCAACTTTTAATCAGAAAGGGTTCAATCTCTCTCCTGTGCTAATTTGAAGCCGACACGACAAACGCGCTCAGAGGAGATAATGTTTGAAAAAAGGTGACTTGTTTTTTTACACAACTTTTGTTTTGAAGGGGGAATTGCAAACTTCCTGTGAATTTTTGCTGGGGGTTGTCAATCTATGAAATGTAGGTCTAAGTGAGGGCTCATAAAATCCAAACCGGAGCAGTAATCAAAACTCTTTCATCAACTTTTAATCAGAAGGGTTCAATCTCTCTCCTGTGCTAATTTGAAGCCGACACGACAAACACGCTCAGAGGAGATAATGTTTGAAAAAAAGGTGACTGTTTTTTTTACACAACTTTTGTTTTGAAGGGGGAATTGCAAACTTCCTGTGAATTTTTGCTGGGGGTTGTCAATCTATGAAATGTAGGTCTAAGTGAGGGCTCATAAAATCCAAATCGGAGCAGTAATCAAAACTCTTTCATCAACTTTTAATCAGAAGGGTTCAATCTCTCTCCTGTGCTAATTTGAAGCCGACACGACAAACGCGCTCAGAGGAGATAATGTTTGAAAAAAGGTGACTGTTTTTTTACACAACTTTTGTTTTGAAGGGGGAATTGCAAACTTCCTGTGAAGTTTTGCTGGGGGTTGTCAATCTATGAAATGTAGGTCTAAGTGAGGGCTCATAAAATCCAAACCGGAGCAGTAATCAAAACTCTTTCATCAACTTTTAATCAGAAGGGTTCAATCCCTCTCCTGTGCTAATTTGAAGCCGACACGACAAACGCGCTCAGAGGAGATAATGTTTGAAAAAAGGTGACTGTTTTTTTTACACAACTTTTGTTTTGAAGGGGGAATTGCAAACTTCCTGTGAATTTTTGCTGGGGGTTGTCAATCTATGAAATGTAGGTCTAAGTGAGGGCTCATAAAATCCAAACCGGAGCAGTAATCAAAACTCTTTCATCAACTTTTAATCAGAAGGGTTCAATCTCTCTCCTGTGCTAATTTGAAGCCGACACGACAAACACGCTCAGAGGAGATAATGTTTGAAAAAAAGGTGACTGTTTTTTTTACACAACTTTTGTTTTGAAGGGGGAATTGCAAACTTCCTGTGAATTTTTGCTGGGGGTTGTCAATCTATGAAATGTAGGTCTAAGTGAGGGCTCATAAAATCCAAACCGGAGCAGTAATCAAAACTCTTTCATCAACTTTTAATCAGAAAGGGTTCAATCTCTCTCCTGTGCTAATTTGAAGCCGACACGACAAACGCGCTCAGAGGAGATAATGTTTGAAAAAAGGTGACTGTTTTTTTACACAACTTTTGTTTTGAAGGGGGAATTGCAAACTTCCTGTGAATTTTTGCTGGGGGTTGTCAATCTATGAAATGTAGGTCTAAGTGAGGGCTCATAAAATCCAAACCGGAGCAGTAATCAAAACTCTTTCATCAACTTTTAATCAGAAGGGTTCAATCTCTCTCCTGTGCTAATTTGAAGCCGACACGACAAACACGCTCAGAGGAGATAATGTTTGAAAAAAAGGTGACTGTTTTTTTACACAACTTTTGTTTTGAAGGGGGGAATTGCAAACTTCCTGTGAATTTTTGCTGGGGGTTGTCAATCTATGAAATGTAGGTCTAAGTGAGGGCTCATAAAATCCAAACCGGAGCAGTAATCAAAACTCTTTCATCAACTTTTAATCAGAAGGGTTCAATCTCTCTCCTGTGCTAATTTGAAGCCGACACGACAAAACGCGCTCAGAGGAGATAATGTTTGAAAAAAGGTGACTGTTTTTTTTACACAACTTTTGTTTTGAAGGGGGAATTGCAAACTTCCTTGTGAATTTTTGCTGGGGGTTGTCAATCTATGAAATGTAGGTCTAAGTGAGGGCTCATAAAATCCAAACCGGAGCAGTAATCAAAACTCTTTCATCAACTTTTAATCAGAAGGGTTCAATCTCTCTCCTGTGCTAGTTTGAAGCCGACACGACAAACGCGCTCAGAGGAGATAATGTTTGAAAAAAGGTGACTGTTTTTTTACACAACTTTTGTTTTGAAGGGGGAATTGCAAACTTCCTTGTGAATTTTTGCTGGGGGTTGTCAATCTATGAAATGTAGGTCTAAGTGAGGGCTCATAAAATCCAAACCGGAGCAGTAATCAAAACTCTTTCATCAACTTTTAATCAGAAGGGTTCAATCCCTCTCCTGTGCTAATTTGAAGCCGACACGACAAACGCGCTCAGAGGAGATAATGTTTGAAAAAAGGTGACTGTTTTTTTTACACAACTTTTGTTTTGAAGGGGGAATTGCAAACTTCCTGTGAATTTTTGCTGGGGGTTGTCAATCTATGAAATGTAGGTCTAAGTGAGGGCTCATAAAATCCAAACCGGAGCAGTAATCAAAACTCTTTCATCAACTTTTAATCAGAAGGGTTCAATCTCTCTCCTGTGCTAATTTGAAGCCGACACGACAAACACGCTCAGAGGAGATAATGTTTGAAAAAAAGGTGACTGTTTTTTTTACACAACTTTTGTTTTGAAGGGGGAATTGCAAACTTCCTGTGAATTTTTGCTGGGGGTTGTCAATCTATGAAATGTAGGTCTAAGTGAGGGCTCATAAAATCCAAACCGGAGCAGTAATCAAAACTCTTTCATCAACTTTTAATCAGAAAGGGTTCAATCTCTCTCCTGTGCTAATTTGAAGCCGACACGACAAACGCGCTCAGAGGAGATAATGTTTGAAAAAAGGTGACTGTTTTTTTTACACAACTTTTGTTTTGAAGGGGGAATTGCAAACTTCCTGTGAATTTTTGCTGGGGGTTGTCAATCTATGAAATGTAGGTCTAAGTGAGGGCTCATAAAATCCAAACCGGAGCAGTAATCAAAACTCTTTCATCAACTTTTAATCAGAAGGGTTCAATCTCTCTCCTGTGCTAATTTGAAGCCGACACGACAAACACGCTCAGAGGAGATAATGTTTGAAAAAAAGGTGACTGTTTTTTTACACAACTTTTGTTTTGAAGGGGGGAATTGCAAACTTCCTGTGAATTTTTGCTGGGGGTTGTCAATCTATGAAATGTAGGTCTAAGTGAGGGCTCATAAAATCCAAACCGGAGCAGTAATCAAAACTCTTTCATCAACTTTTAATCAGAAGGGTTCAATCTCTCTCCTGTGCTAATTTGAAGCCGACACGACAAAACGCGCTCAGAGGAGATAATGTTTGAAAAAAGGTGACTGTTTTTTTTACACAACTTTTGTTTTGAAGGGGGAATTGCAAACTTCCTGTGAATTTTTGCTGGGGGTTGTCAATCTATGAAATGTAGGTCTAAGTGAGGGCTCATAAAATCCAAACCGGAGCAGTAATCAAAACTCTTTCATCAACTTTTAATCAGAAAGGGTTCAATCTCTCTCCTGTGCTAATTTGAAGCCGACACGACAAAACGCGCTCAGAGGAGATAATGTTTGAAAAAAGGTGACTGTTTTTTTTTACACAACTTTTGTTTTGAAGGGGGAATTGCAAACTTCCTGTGAATTTTTGCTGGGGGTTGTCAATCTATGAAATGTAGGTCTAAGTGAGGGCTCATAAAATCCAAACCGGAGCAGTAATCAAAACTCTTTCATCAACTTTTAATCAGAAGGGTTCAATCTCTCTCCTGTGCTAATTTGAAGCCGACACGACAAACACGCTCAGAGGAGATAATGTTTGAAAAAAGGTGACTGTTTTTTTTACACAACTTTTGTTTTGAAGGGGGAATTGCAAACTTCCTGTGAATTTTTGGCTGGGGGTTGTCAATCTATGAAATGTAGGTCTAAGTGAGGGCTCATAAAATCCAAACCGGAGCAGTAATCAAAACTCTTTCATCAACTTTTAATCAGAAGGGTTCAATCTCTCTCCTGTGCTAATTTGAAGCCGACACGACAAACGCGCTCAGAGGAGATAATGTTTGAAAAAAGGTGACTGTTTTTTTTACACAACTTTTGTTTTGAAGGGGGAATTGCAAACTTCCTGTGAATTTTTGCTGGGGGTTGTCAATCTATGAAATGTAGGTCTAAGTGAGGGCTCATAAAATCCAAACCGGAGCAGTAATCAAAACTCTTTCATCAACTTTTAATCAGAAGGGTTCAATCTCTCTCCTGTGCTAATTTGAAGCCGACACGACAAAACGCGCTCAGAAGAGATAATGTTTGAAAAAAGGTGACTGTTTTTTTTACACAACTTTTGTTTTGAAGGGGGAATTGCAAACTTCCTGTGAATTTTTGCTGGGGGTTGTCAATCTATGAAATGTAGGTCTAAGTGAGACCTACATAGAGGTTTTTGTTTCATGTCTCTACGACATTCCTACCGGAAGTTACAAGCAGTTTTGTCTGTGTTTTTTTCCTAGGGGGCGCTAGAGCGCAATTTTGAGTTTGGGGGTTTGTTTTTTTTATTAAATTTTCGCCAGTCCTGATGTGTGTGTCAAATATGGTGAGTTTTGAAGCATGTTAAGGGGGTCAAATTACAGCTCAAAGAGGCAAAAGTGTCTGTTTTTACAAAACTTTTGTTTTGAAGGGGGAATTGCCAACTTCCTGTTGATTTTTGCTGAAGGATGTCAATGCATGAAATCTAGGTCTAAGTCAGACCTACATAGAGGTTGTTTCATGTCTCTACGACATTCCTACTGGGAGTTAGAGGCAGTTTTGTCTGTGTTTTCTGCCTAGGGGGCGCTAGAGCGCAATTTTGAGTTTTGGGGTTTGGTTTTTTGATTAGATCACAATTTTTGCCATTGTGTCTAATTTGGTGAGTTTTGAAGCATGTTAAGGGGGTCAAATTACAGCTCAAAGAGGCGGCGGTATAATAATAAAAGGCTAGAAATTCAATAGGGTCCTCTGTCCCAAAGGGACTCGGTCCCTAATAAATATCAAAATGTCAATATGCAGCCTTCTGAGGTAAATGTCAAAATAAACTTTTTTCCACAGGCTACTAATACATTTGAAAATAAAACAACAACAATAATGAATGAATCAAACATTCAAGCCTTGAAGTAGTAAGAGAAAGTGCATGAATAAAACGTTAATTAGGGACCGCAATGTCCCTTTGGGACAGAGGACCCTATTGTTTTTGTAAGGTTTTATTATTATTATTACGCCGCCTCTTTGAGCTGTAATATGACCCCCTTAACATGCTTCAAAACTCACCATATTTGACACACACATCAGGACTGGCGAAAATCTAATACAAAAAACAAACCCCAAAACTCAAAATTGCGCTCTAGCGCCCCCTAGGGAAAAAAACACAGACAAAACTGCTTGTAACTTCCGGTAAGAATATCGTAGAGACATGAAACAAAAACCTCTATGTAGGTCTGACTTAGACCTAGGTTTCATACATTGACATCCTTCAGCAAAAATCAACAGGAAGTTAGCAATTCCCCCTTCAAAACAAAAGTTTTGTAAAAACAGTCATTTTGCCTCTTTGAGCTGTAATTTGACCCCCTTAACATGTTTCAAAACTCACCATATTTGACACACACATCAGGACTGGCGAAAATCTAATACAAAAAACAAACCCCAAAACTCAAAATTGCGCTCTAGCGCCCCCTAAGAAAAAAACACAGACAGAACTGCTTGTAACTTCCGGTAGAAATGTCGTAGAGACATGAAACAAAAACCTCTATGTAGGTCTGACTTAGACCTAGATTTCATACATTGACATCCTTCAGCAAAAATCAAAAGGAAGTTGGCAATTCCCCCTTCAAACAAAAGTTTTGTAAAAACAGTCACTTTTGCCTCTTTGAGCTGTAATTTGACCCCCTTAACATGCTTCAAAACTCACCAAACTGAACACACACATCAGGACTGACAAAAATTGTGATCTAATAAAAAAACCAACCCCAAAACTCTAAATTGCGCTCTAGCGCCTCCTAGAAAGAAAACACAGACACAACTGCTCCTAGGAAGAAAACTCAGACACAACTGCCTGTAACTTCCAGTAGGAATGTCTTAGAGATATAAAACAAAAACCTCTATGTAGGTCTCACTTAGATCTACATTTCATAAATTGACAACCCCCATTGACAGGAAGTTTGCAATTCCCCCTTCAAAACAAAACTTTTGTAAAAATCGGGCACCTTTTTTCAAACATTATCTCCTCTGAGCGCGTTTGTCGCGTCGGCTTCAAACTAGCACAGGAGAGGGATTGAACCCTTCTGATTAAAAGTTGACCAAAGAGTTTTAATTACTGCTCCGGTTTGGATTTTATGTGCCGTCAAAGTCGGTCCCGTCCATCGCTGCTTGCAGCTTTAATTATTGCTACACCGATTTGCTTTAACACTGAATATGGAACAAGCAACGCTTATATAACTTAATAGTGCAAAATCAACTTTCAAAAAAGAAAAAGAAAAAACATCAATGGTATATTACATGTAATATAATATAAATGGAAATGGAAATTTACCTCAGAAGGCTGCAAATAGAAAAAGAGGCATTAAATGTTGTATTTAAATTGTATCAATGGTATATTAAATACAATTTAAATACAAAATGTAATGCCTCTTTTTCTATTTGCAGCCTTCTGAGGTAAATATCAACATTAACTTGGTGGGCGGGGGCGGGGGTGTACATTGTAGCGTCCCGGAAGAGTTAGTGCTGCAAGGGATTCTGGGTATTTGTTCTGCTGTGTTTATGTTGCGTTGCGGTGCGGCTGTTCTCCCGGAATGTGTTTGTCATTCTTGTTTGGTGTGGGTTCACAGTGTGGCGCGTATTTGTAACAGTGTTAAAGTTGTTTATACGGCCACCCTCGGTGTGACCTGTATGGCTGTTGACCAATTATGGATGCATTCACTTATGTGTGTGTGAAAAAGCTGCATATATTATGTGACTTGGCCCGGCACGCTGTTTGTATGGAGGCAAAGCGGACGTGATGACAGGTTGTAGAGGACGCTGAAGGCAGTGCCTTTAAGGCACGCCCCCGATATTGTTGTCCGGGTGGAAATCGGGAGAATGGTTGCCCCGGGAGATTTTCGGGAGGGGCGCTGAAATTCGGGAGTCTCCCAGGGAAATCGGGAGGGTTGGCAAGTATGAGTATTAGCGGTATAATACCGGTGGGCCAGCTCTAATTAGGGCCCGCATGGCCCATTGTATAAGGACTCCCTTTGGGAGTCCTTATACAATGGGACATAAGGACCTATTGAATTTGTAAGGTTTTATTCTTTATTCTTCCGCCGCCACATTAAACTGTAATTTGACCCACTTAACATGCTTCAAAACTCACCATATTTGACCCACACATCAGGACCTGCGAAAATTGCCTTTTTTTAAAAAAAACCGAACCACAAAACTCAAAATTGCGCTCTAGCGCCCCCTAGAAAAAAAAAACTAGACTGCCTGTAACTCCCACTAGGAAGGTCGGAGAGACATGAAACACTAACCTCTATGTAGGTCTGACTTAGACCTACATTTCATAATCGTACATTGTTGGGCTAAAATCAACAGGAAGTTGGCAATTCCCCCTTCAAGACAAAAAAAGTACTAAAAACAGTCACTTTTGCCTCTTTGAGCTGTAATTTGACCCCCTTAACACGCTTCAAAACTCACCAAACTGAACACACACATCAGGACTGGCAAAAATTGCGATCTTATAAAAAACCTAACCCCAAATCTCAAAATTGCGCTCTAGCGCAATTTTTGAATAAAACGCAGAAAAAACTGCTCCTCGGAAGAAAAAAATGACAACACTACCTGTAACTCCCACTGGGAAGGTCGGAGAGACATGAAACAAAAACCTCTATGTAGGTCTAACATAGACCTACATTTCATAAATTGACTACCCCCAGCAAAAATCAACAGGAAGTTTGCTATTCCCCCTTCAAAACAATTTTTTTGTAAGAACCGGTCACCTTTCTTCAAACATTATCTCCTCTGAGCGCGTTTGTTGTTTCGGCTTCAAACTAACACAGGAGAGAGATTGAACCCTTCTGATTAAAAGTTGGCGAAAGAGTTTTGATACCTGCTCCAGTTTTGATTTTATGACCCTTCAAAGAACCTCTGCGCTGATGCTGCTGTTTTTTCAAGAAGGCTGCTTAAAAGCAGGCAGCACCAGCGTGCCCACACAATGCAGACAAGGTAGGTACACTAAACAAAAGTATTGGGACTATTCGGACTAAAAGTAGACAAAAGTATTGGGACACTTATGACTACCACTGGACAAAAGTATTGGGACACATAGCACGAAAACTGAACAAAAGTATTGGGACACTTGGGACTACAACTTGACAAAAGTATTGGGACACTTATGACTACCACTGGACAAAAGTATTGGGACACCTACACTGGACAAAAGTATTGGGACACTTATGACGAAAACTGGACAAAAGTATTGCGACACTTGGGACGAAAACTGGACAAAAGTATTGGGACACTTATGACTACCACTGGACAAAAGTATTGGGACACATAGCACGAAAACTGAACAAAAGTATTGGGACACTTGGGACTACAACTTGACAAAAGTATTGGGACACTTATGACTACCACTGGACAAAAGTATTGGGACACCTACACTGGACAAAAGTATTGGGACACTTATGACGAAAACTGGACAAAAGTATTGCGACACTTGGGACGAAAACTGGACAAAAGTATTGGGACACTTGGGACTACAACTTGACAAAAGTATTGGGACACTTATGACTACCACTGGACAAAAGTATTGGGACACCTACACTGGACAAAAGTATTGGGACACTTATGACGAAAACTGGACAAAGGTATTGCGACACTTGGGACGAAAACTGGACAAAAGTATTGGGACACTTAGGACTAGCACCTGCCAAATAAGCGGGCCCGACCAACGCTGCTTGCAGCTTTAATGTTAATTTGATATTGCCTCAAGGGCCAAATTAAATTAAAGCTGCAAGCAGCGTTGGTCGGGCCCGCGTATTTGGTAGGTGCTAGTCCTAAGTGTCCCAATACTTTTGTCCAGTTTTAGTAGTATGTGTCCCAATACTTTTGTCAAGTTGTAGTCCTAAGTGTCCCAATACTTTTGTTAAGTGGTAGTCCGAAGTGTCCCAATACTTTTGTCCAGTTGTAGTCCTAAGTGTCCCAATACTTTTGTCAAGTTTAGGCGTAAATGTCCCAATACTTTTGTCCAGTGAAAGTGTCCCAAGACTTTTGTCCAGTGGTAGTCCTAAGTGTCCCAATACTTTTGTCAAGTTGTAGTCCTAAGTGTCCCAATACTTTTGTCTAGTGTACCTACCTTTTCTGCATTGTGTGGGCACGCTGGTGCTTCCTGCTTTTAAGCAGCCATCTTGAGAAAACAACAGCGCAGCAGCATCAGCGCAGCAGCATCAGCGCAGCAGCATCAGCGCAGCGGTTCTTTGAAGGCTCATAAAATCAAAACCGGAGCAGGTATCAAAACTCTTTCGCCAACTTTTAATCAGAAGGGTTCAATCTCTCTCCTGTGTTAGTTTGAAGCTGAAACAAACGCGCTCAGAGGAGATAATGTTTGAAGAAAGGTGACCGGTTTTTACAAAAATGTTGTTTTGAAGGGGGAATAGCAAACTTCCTGTTGATTTTTGCTGGGGGTTGTCAATTTATGAAATGTAGGTCTAAGTGAGACATACGGAGAG
This sequence comes from Nerophis lumbriciformis, assembly GCF_033978685.3. Lineage (NCBI taxonomy): Eukaryota > Metazoa > Chordata > Actinopteri > Syngnathiformes > Syngnathidae > Nerophis > Nerophis lumbriciformis. Next base: position 2,163,676 of record NC_084559.2, on the reverse strand, counting down.
GTTTTAGTTTCATGTCTCTCCGACCTTCCCAGTGGGAGTTACAGGCAGTTTTGTCATTTTTTTCTTCCGAGGAGCAGTTTTTTCTCCGTTTTAGTCAAAAATTGCTCTAGAGCGCAATTTTTAAATTTGGGGTTAGGTTTTTTATTAGATCGCAAATTTTGCCAGTCCTGATGTGTGCGTTCAGTTTGGTGAGTTTTGAAGCATGTTAAGGGGGTCAAATTACAGCTCAAAGAGGGAAAAGTTACTGTTTTTAGTACTTTTTTGTCTTGAAGGGGGAATTGCCAACTTCCTGTTGATTTTAGCCCGAGGATGTAAAATTATGGGAACTAGGTCTAAGTCAGACCTACATAGAGGATTTTGTTTCATGTCTTTCCGACCTTCCTAGTGGGAGTTACAGGCAGTCTAGTTTTTTTTATTTCTAGGGGGCGCTAGAGCGCAATTTTGATTTTTGCAGTTCGGTTTTTTTATTAAAAGACAATTTTCGCAGGTCCTGATGGGTGGGTCAAATATGGTGAGTTTTGAAGCATGTTAAGGGGGTCAAATTAGTGCTCAAAGAGGCGGCGGAAGAATAATAATAATAAAGAATAATAAAACCTTACAAATTCAATAGGTCCTTATGTCCCATTGCATAAGGACTCCCTGTGGGAGTCCTTATGCAATGGGCCATGCGGGCCCTAATTACCCGGCGGGCCACATTTGGCACCCATGTTCTAAAGCCTCTATATAGCGCACATGCTGTTGTTTCTTTATGTGCAATTTCTTATCAAAGTGTTGGATTGTCTCGCTGTGGTTTTACTGGGAGTTATGAGTGAGGATATTTATTGCAAACTCCTTTCCTGGAACTGTAATAATGAAATAGTACTGCATGTGTCAGACCATTTTTTTTATTTTATTACAATCGGGTCAACCTATTCAAGTTATTTACCTGTCTACAGTTAAGTTCTTATTCAAACTATAGACTCCAAACTAAAGCATATTATTTTGGAAAGCTCCTCTTTGTCAGGAACATCTATTGTTAGTTCATACAGTGGAAAGATTTCAGTTGGAATTCATCAAAAGTTTTCTCTGGCTTCTCTCTCTCGGTCCTTAGTCAACATATGCAACAGTCCGGGGGTCTCCGTTGTGCTATTTTAGGCTTCATAATGCGCCACACATTTTCAATGGGAGACAGGTCTGGACTACAGGCAGGCCAGTCTAGTACCCACACTGTTTTACTATGAAGACACGCTGTTTTAACACGTGGCTAGGCATTGTCTTGCTGAAATAAGCAGGGGCGTCCATGATAACGTTGCTTGCATGGCAACTCCAAAACCTGTATGTACCTTTCAGCATTAATGGCGCCTTCACAGATGTGTAAGTTACCCATGTTTTGGGCACTGATACACCCCCATACCATCACACATGCTGGCTTTTCAACTTTGCGCCTATAACAATCCGGATGGTTCTTTTCCTCTTTGTTCCGGAGGACACGACGTCCACAGTTTCCAAAAAAAACAATTTGAAATGTGGACTCGTCAGACCACAGAACACTTTTGTACTTTGCATCAGTCCATCTTAGATGAGCTCGGGCCCAGCGAAGCAGGCGGCGTTTCTGGGTGTTGTTGATAAATGGCTTTCGCTTTGCATAGGAGAGTTTTAACTTGCACTTACAGATGTAGCGACCGACTGTAGTTACGGACAGTGGGTTTCTGAAGTGTTCCTGAGCCCATGTGGTGATATCCTTTACACACTGATGTCGCTTTTTGATGCAGTACCGCCCGAGGGATCCAAGGTCCGTAATATCATCGCTTACGTGCAGTGATTTCTCCAGATTTTCTGAACCTTTTGATGATATTACGGACCGTAGATGGTGAAATCCCTAAATTCCTTGCAATAACTCGTTGAGAAATGTTGTTCTTAAACTGTTCGACAACTTGCTCACACATTTGTTGACAAAGTGGTGACCCTCGCCCCATCCTTGTTTGTGAATGACTGAGCTGCTTTTATACCCAATCATGGCACCCACCTGTTCCCAATTAACCTGTTCACCTGTGGGATGTTCCAAATAAGTGTTTGATGAGCATTCCTCAACTTTATGAGTCTTTTTTGCCACTTGTGCCAGCTTTTTTGAAACATGTTGCAGGCATTTAAGTCCAAATGAGCTAAAATTTGCAAAAAATAACAAAGTTTACCAGTTAGAACGTTAAATATCTTGTCTTTGCAGTCTATTCAATTGAATATAAGTTGAAAAGGATTTGCAAATCATTGTATTCTGTTTTTATTTAACATTTACACAACGTGACAACTTCATTGGTTTTGGGTTTTGTAGTTAAGCGCTTTGTCACAGAACCAATTAAGCTTGTTATTCATGCAATAAAGGTGTATACTTTTTTTTTTAGTTGTGCATTCCTTTTTTTAAAATGCACAATACATACTTAAGAAAAAGCTCTGTGTTTATACCTGTAAAAATGTGTAAATAATAGGGGTGTAACGGTACATAAAAATGTCGGTTGGGTACGTACCTCGGTTTAGAGGTCACGGTTCGGTTCATTTTCGGTACAGTAAGAAAACAACAAAATATACATTTTTGGGTTATTTAATTACCAAATTTGCAAAATCTTCCACCAAAAATATATTTCTCTTAGTGGAATATTTGATGTGAAGTAATGGGAACCTTGGATGGGTCAATAATTCATAATAACATTGATTTTGATTCAATATTATGTTTTGAGCAATGACAGTTTGAAAGAAAAAAAAAAAACAGCTTTGTTTTATTAGTCAACATTGCAACTTTTTCTAAATTACATTCAAGCTTTTTTATTTCACTTTTGTTATGTTTTTGTTTATTTTAATAGTATTTTTAGAATGTGCCGTGGGCCTTTAAAACATTAGCTGTGGGCCGCAAATGGCCTCCGGGGCACACTTTTGACACCCCTGCTATAGATAATAACAAATTAAATGTGATAAATCTATGGATAAAAAGCAGAGCCTGGCGACGCATGCGCGTTTATCATAACTCTCTCTCTCTCTCTGTCTCTGCCCCTCCCTCACCAATGCTGCTGTTGTTTTGTTTTTAACCCCTTCTTAACCCTGAACGTACATTGAAAATACACGCAACCCTAACTCAAAATGCCGGACATTTGAGGCATTTAAAAAAACTCCGCCCTGACATCTCTGCAAAAGAGGACATGTCCGGTGAAAAGAGGACGTATGGTCAGTCTATCCTAGCACGTTAGCTGCTAGCATGCCGTGTGTTGTGCCTCGGTGTGCATTGTTTACACAACGTGCGTTACGCTACTTAATATGTTCATGTGGAAACTCGTTCGGTACACATCCGAACCTTACCGGAACCCCCATACCAAAACGGTTCAATACAAATACACGTACCGTTACACCCCTAGTATACCGGTATTGGTATAGTAACGCGATACTAATGAATCATTTTTGGTACGATACCGTACCGGTCCAGCACCCCCCCGCGTCGAAGTCACGTCGTGACATTGCTGGTTTACGAGCAGAGGAGCATGTTCGGCAGCGCACACACACGGAGTACTTACAAGCAGACACAGTGTGTAGACAGAAAAGGGAGAACGGACGCATTTTGGCTTAATAACTAACGATAAAGGTGAAGTTATAACACTGAAACGCCCTCAGGAAGAGGTACTTTAAGACATGGCTAGCTAGCTAGCGGCTAAAGTCCATCAGCCGTCGGCAGTGTTTTAGCCACTTCTAAATCACTAATCCTCCTCTCCATGGCGACAAGTAAAGTAAGTTTCTTACAAGTATCATCCTTGCAGGACGAGGAATAGCTAAACATGCTTCACTACACACCATAGCTCACCGCGTCAAAATGTAAACCAACGCAATTGGTGGATCTACACCTGACATCCACTGTAATGATATCAAGTACAGGCATGTATCTAGTTGATACTACTATCAAAATAATTTTAGTACCGTACCAAAATATTGGTATCGTTACAACACTACTACCATGAATTATCATAACTCTCTCTCTCTCTCTGTCTCTGCCCCTCCCTCACCAATTTGTTTTGTTTTTAACCCCTTCTTAACCCTGAACGTACATTGAAAATACATGCAACCCTAACTCAAAATGCCGGACATTTGAGGCGTTTAAGAAACTCCGCCCTGACTCATCCTCTTTTCAACGGAAAGCTGTCAGGGCGGAGTTTCTTAAATGCCTCAAATGTCCGGCATTTTGAGTAAACCCCTAATAAATAAGGGACATTCTCTGGAAAATAAGGGAGATTTCCACCCCCATGCAAAAAGAATTTGCCAGACAAACAATCAGACGAAACCCCAAATTTAATACGGACAATACGCACCAATAGTGTACGTACATATAGTGCAATATACATATATAACAACGTTAGTGAAGTCTTAAGCCAGGAGACATCAGCCCTGCACTCCCCGGTTTTGGGTTTTAAGTGCAGGTCATCATTAGCTGGCTATGAAAGTTGAACCCTGATCCCCCGTGCTGCTCAGAGGAGGCTCCCTGCTCAAGTTATAAGACGCTCGAGACTCATCGTCAATAATCATCCAAATTAAACGCATGAATTATTCAAAGCCGTTTTCATGCCGTGTGAGTTAGAAGGCACACTCTTGTAAGGGCAGCGGAAACAAGACATTGCAGTTACCCTGAGAAGAGAAGGACTTCCCTCCTCGTGCCTCGCAGGGTCTCACAAGTGCTTGTAAAGGGCAGGAACAGGGACTCAATTACCCCGCTTAGTCCAGCGGGTCGTCCACCACCTCCGTCCAAAACCCACTCGGCCCCCTGTTGTGCAGCAGCGGAGCATGTGAGCCCTCTGTACTCAAAAGTGATAGAGTCAAGCTGTTCCTGCTGAGCGGAGGTCAGGGTCCTTCAGTCAGCACCTCGGTTCGGAACAGAGCACACAGGAACCCCCCCCCCCCCCCCCCTCCAACCCTCCAACCCCCCCACCTCATCCCTCACCAACCCAGCTGAAACTCAGCTCTCTTGCTCCCGGACCAGGTCCAAACAAACCAGGTAGCCCGCTCTCTCTCTTTTTTGTGTGCCTCTTTCCTTCTCCAGCACGCTGTCACTCCTCTCATCACGCTCATTAATCAGACCCCGGGCAGATTAGACATCACCATAAAAATAAACGACACCCATCAGCCTCCATTAGAGATCCCCCCCAAAATTGAGGTAGCGAGCTTATAACCTCGTCTATAACCTCACACTCGCTTGAGGATGTCCAGTTCAGTCACACTTTTATCTGCTATTTTGGCTTTATTGATATATACAATTTAGCTTATCTTTAAAAGGGGTGACGACTCCTCAGCACAAGCCTTGCATCCATGTGAATACACAAGAGATAACTCTTATCAGTTGGCAAAAAAACCAAATGAAGTCAATATTCCAACTTGTGCACTGCAAAAAGTAAAATCTAAGTAATATTAAATATGTCAAATAAGGGTGATATTTGCTTATTTTCTGTCTGATAAGATAATTCTTCTCACTAAGCAGATTTTATGTTAGTGTTTTACTTGTTTTAAGTGTTTTGGTCCTAAATGATCTCAGCAGGGGCGTCACTAGCGTAACACAAACACAACAGAACAAATACCCAGAATCCTTTGCAGCACTAACTCTTCCGGGACGCTACAAAATACACCTCGCTACCACCAATCCCCCTCAAAGCGCTTTGAGTTCCTTAAAAAGGTAAAAAAAAGCGCTATACAAGTACGACCCATTTACCATTTACCATTTAAGGACAGGGGGGGCTTGGCCCCAGGAGATGCACAGGATGCGAGCGAACGTTACGCACGAGCACAAAACTTCACAAACGGCTAACAAAGACTTAGAAATTATTCATTGTTATTATTATTTTTTTTTTTTAAATGCACGGGACGAAATGAAATGCTCCCCGGGACCATTTTTTTTTCTTTTTCTTTTTATGTATTTATTCATTTTACATTTTATATTTAATGTCTTGGTTTTTCCTCCCTCTGAAAATTCTATGAAATGTTTAACAAGCCATCCTATAATAATACAACAGCTATTAATGTAACAATACAATAAAACAAATATATTTAATGATGTTTTTTTCATTATTTTAACAATAGGCTAATGTACGTTACTTTATATAGATTCTACAAGAAACACAAAACTTAAAAACTAAATTATTTACAATTGCACACACAAGGTTTCGTGCAGCTTCACTCATTGTAAAGGAAGATAATGTGCTTCGTACACCTGCAGGACCGCAAGCAAGGTCGCAGAGAAAATGCGGACTGGAATTTGAGTGATGTGGACATTTTCTATATGAACAAGTGGAATGGATTGGATACCGACGCACGAAAGGGGCTCTCTACCTTACGCTACGAAGTGAGGGGAAACTGAGTGAATAATAACAGGTTATATGATTATTTATTTAAACTCATATTCGTGCCACTTTATAATGAATATGTATTTGTAAAAAAAAATATATATATATATAACACCAAATTAATTTAGGGGGGCTTAAGAATATTTTAGGGGGGCTTGAGCCCCCCTAAAATAGGCCTAACAACGCCAATGGATCTCAGTAAGATATTACAGCTTGTTGCTGAGATTTGATGACCTATATTGAGTAAAACATGCTTGAAACTAGAATATCAAGTGTTGCAAAGCTGTGTCATCAACACTCACAAGTATAAAACTACTTTTTTAAAGTCATCACTTCTTATTTCAAGCATGTAAAAAAAAAAAAAGTCATGACTTTGACACAATTGTGTCTCATAATTAAAACAGATGACAGCCAGCTGTTTTATTTTCAATGAAACAATAGAAAATAGGTACTCATATAGTAGTACAGTTGGCACAGTACAGTAAACTGACAGTTAATATTTAAACATTTGACATTTCTAACAATTTTAAACAGAAATAGTTCATGCACATTCAGATGAATTCTTCAAAATTACAATAAAAAATGTTTTGGCCGGGGGCCGGGCTGTATATATGCGCACTAATTGACTGAAAGAGCACGCACTTGGCGCGATGATGTCATGTTATCCATGGAAAAATGCATTTTTAGACAATATGATTTGCCTGAGCGGCTAGGAGACCCCGAGAGTAACAAGTGCTTGCCTTGTTGCCTTTCCATTAAGAACAATAAATTAGTTTTTAGTATAAGTTTGCTGGTTTCAAGAAATGTAATGCCGAGCGCATATCATTATGTCAAGATAATGGCACTAGCATTTACTTCATTTAAGAATATTTTTGAACATATTGAGCAAAATGGTCTCACATTTTTTCTACCAAGAAAAGTGCACTTGTTATCAGTGAGAATATACTTATTTTAAGGTATTTTTGGGTTCATTGAGGTTAGTTAATTTTACTTGTTTTGGAAAGTCTTGACAAGCCGAATTATCTTGTTCTATTGGCAGATAATTCTGCTTAGTTCAAATAAAATACCCCTCATTTTTGTATTTTTTTTCTTTGTTTTTGAACACTGACTTTTTGCAGTGTATTTTGACTTTATTGATATATACACTGCAAAAAGCCAGTGTTCAAAAACAAGAAAAAAAATACAAAAATGAGGGGTATTTTATTTGAACTAAGCAAAATTATCTGCCAATAGAACAAGAAAATTTGGCTTGTCAAGATTTTCCAAAACAAGTAAAATTAGCTAACCTCAATGAACCCAAAAATACCTTAAAATAAGTATATTCTCACTAATAAAAAGTGCACTTTTCTTGGTAGAAAAGACCTTTTTGCTTAATATGTTGAAAAATATTCTTAAATGAAGTAAATGCTGGTGCCATTATCTTGACATAATGATATGCGCTCGGCATTACATTTCTTGAAACCAGCAAACTTATACTAAAAACTAATTTATTGTTCTTAATGGAAAGGCAACAAGGCAAGCGCTTGTTACTCTCGGGGTCTCCTAGCCGCTCAGGCAAATCATATTGTCTAAAAATGCATTTTTCCATCGACAACATGACATCATCGCGCCAAGTGCGTGCTCTTTCAGTCAATTAGTATATATACAGCCCCCGGCCAAAATGTTTTTAATTGTAATTTTGAGCAATTTATCTGAATGTGCATGAACTATTTCTGTTCAAAATTGTTAGAAATGTCAAATGTTTAAATATTAACTGTCAGTTTACTGTACTGTGCCAACTGTACTACTATATGAGTACCTATTTTCTATTGTTTCATTGAAAATAAAACAGTTTTAATTATGACACAAAATTGTGTCAAAGTCGTAATTTTTTTTTTCATGCTTGAAATAAGAAATGATTACTTTAAAAAAGTAGTTTTATACTTGTGAGTGTTGATGACACAGCTTTGCAACACTTGATATTCTAGTTTCAAGCATGTTTTACTCAATATAGGTCATCAAATCTCAGCAACAAGCTGTAATATCTTACTGAGATCATTTAGGACCCTTAAAACAAGTAAAACACTCTAACATAAAATCTGCTTGGTGAGAAGAATTATCTTATCAGACAGAAAATGAGCTAATATCACCTTTATTTGACATATTTCATCTTACTTAGGTTTCAGTTTTTGCAGTTTACAATTTAGCTTATCTTTAAAAGGGGTGATGACTCCTCAGCACAAGCCTTGCATCCATGTGAATACACAGGAGATAACCCTTATCAGTTGGCAAAAAAGACAAATGAAGTCAATATTCCAACTTGTGAGTATAAAATGATTGCATTGAAGGTTATATTCGAACCAACACACACATTTATCCGGGCTGCTTCCCTCAAAACTTTAGAACCGACAGGCAACAGTGCCACCTTTGGGTGAGACGGAGCAATGCAGAGTTGCTGGTGCAGTGATGCAGAGTATGTTCAGCCTGTAGATGTTTATCAATCTGCTCTACCAGCCATTTAGTCACAATAAAAGGGAGGTAAATGCTGGACCTTTCTAGACCCTCAGAGACCGGTCTCCTTGCCCAGAGGACTGACCGACAACGGACGACTGTTTGTGTCTGTCCATGGGAAATGGGGCAGTGTCGCCGCGGCGACAGCACCCCGAGGCCATCCATCAGTGTCATGGAGGGCGGGGGAGGAGGAGGGAGCTATGGTATGTGTCACCTTCAAGACTAATGGACAGGAAGTACAGCCACAGCAACAACAATATTTGTAGAATATATTTTCAGACAAAAAAACTAAAGAACCTGCTCTGTGCTACTTGCACACTTTAGGCTTTAAATACGGATTCATAAGCACATTCTTCCTAGAGACCGAATTGATTAACGTGGACCCATGACTTAAACAAGTTGAAAAACGTATTCGGGTGTGTCGGACCTGCAGCGAGGCGGGGCGCGCCGAGCCCGGCTCTTAGAGGGGCGACAGGTGCGTAGATGGCCCACCTGGGCGCAGTTGTCTCATCACCTGTCACTGTATAAAAGGGCAGCAGCCGGGAAGGAGGTGGTCGGTGAAGTCGGAGTGGATGGCTGAGACGCGGAAGGCTGAAAAAGCGACCGGAAGAGCGAGACGGGGAGAAGAGGCGAGTGCTGAAAAGCGACCAGAGAAGGAGGTTTATTGGAAAATAAACAAAATCTCCAAACAGTCAAGGCTGTCATGTCCGTCATTGGTGGTCCGAGGAACCCGGCGGTGCGAGTCCTCCACAAATTGCCACAGGGGGTCGTCTTCCCGCGCCTCCGGTGGCCCTACCCTACGTTGGGCGCCAATTATTAAATTATTCTTAAATTAAAATTATTATCAATTATTAAAACTTATTCGGGTGTTACCATTTAGTGGTTAATTATTAAAATTATTCTTAAATTAAAATTATTAATTTTTTTATCAATTATTAAAACGTATTCGGGTGTTACCATTTAGTGGTCAATTATTAAAATGATTATCAATTACCGGTATTATCAATTATCAAAACTTATTCGGGTCTCACCAATTAGCGGTCAATTATTAAAATTCTTAAATTAAAATTATTATCAATTATTAAAACTAATCCGGGTGTTACCATTTAGTGGTCAATTATTAAAATTATTATCAATAATTATTAAAATTATTATAATTCTTCTTAAATAAAATTATTAAAACTTATTCAGGTGTTACCATTTAATGGTTAGTTATTAAAATTATAAAAATATTCTTAAATTCTTAAATTAAAATTATTAAAATTATTAAAACTTATTTGGGTGTTACCATTTAATGGTTAGTTATTAAAATTATAAAATTATTCTTAAATTAAAATTATAAACATTTTTTTTAGCAATTATTAAAACGTATTCGGGTGCTACCATTTAGTGGTCAATTATTAAAATTATTATCAATGATCAATTATCAAAACTTATTCGGGTCTCACCATTTCGTGGTCAATTATTAAAATTCTTAAATTAAAATTATTAACATATTATCAATTATCAAAACTTATCTGGGTGTTACCATTTAGTGGTCATTATTATCAATAATTATTAAAATTATTATAATTCTTCTTCAATTCTTAAATTAAAATTATTAAAACGTATTCGGGTGTTACCATTTAATGGTTAGTTATTACAATTATAAAATTATTCTTAAATTAAAATTATTAAAACATTTTTAGCAATTATTAAAATGTATTCGGGTGTTACCATTTAGTGGTCAATTATTAAAATTATTATCAATTATCAAAACTTATTCGGGTCTGACCATTTAGTGGTCAATTATTAAAATTCTTAAATTAAAATTATTAAAATATTATCAATTATTAAAACTTATCGAGGTGTTACCATTTAGTGGTCAATTATTAACATTATTATCAATAATTATTAAAATTATTATAATTCTTCAATTCTTCAATTAAAATTATTAAAACTTATTCGGGTGTTACCATTTAAAGGTTAGTTATTAAAATTATTAAATCATTCTTAAATTCTTAAATTAAAATTATAACAATTTTTTTTATCAATTATTAAAACGTATTCGGTTGTTACCATTTAGTGGTCAATTATTAAAATTATTAAAATTCTTAAATTCAAATTATTAAAATGATTATCAATAATTAAAACTAATCCGGGTGTTACCATTTAGTGGTCAATTATTAAAATGATTATCAATTATTATTAAAATTATTATAATTCTTCTTAAATTAAAATTATTAAAACTTATTCGGGTGTTACCATTTAGTGGTCAATTATTAAAATTATTATAAATTATTATAAAATTTATTATAATTCTTCTTGAATTCTTAAATTAAAATTTGGAGATTTTGTTTATTTTTCAATAAACCTCCTTCTCTGGTCGCTTTTCAGCACTCGCCTCTTCTCCCCGTCTCGCTCTCCCGGTCGCTTTTCAGCCTTCCGCGTCTTCGTCTCCGTCTCGCTCTCGCTTCCGCTCGGGTTCGTTCTCGGCCATCCACTCCGACTTCACCGACCCCCTCCTGTCCCGGCTGCTGCCCTTTTATACAGTGACAGGTGATGAGACAACTGCGCCCAGGTGGGCCATCTACGCACCTGTCGCCCCTCTCGGAGCCGGCCCCGGCGCGCCCCGCCTCGCTGCAGGTCCGCAGGCCACGCCTCCACACAGGGTGTTACCATATATTGGTCAATTGTACGGAATATGTACTATACTGTGCAATCTACTAATAAAAGTTTCAATCAATCAATCAATCAAAGGTGTGTGTGCATGGGTGAATAGTGTCAAAGCACTTTGAAGGTAGAAAAGCTACACAAGTATAACCCATTTACCATTTTTACTTTAAAATACCGAATGGGCAGAACGCAGAGTGACCGCTTGTCTTGTTTATCAAATAAAAGCCAATTTCTAGTACACCTGAGTAACAGGTGATATACCCTGAGTGAGTGGCACAGCATGATGGAGAGGAGAAGAATAAAAAAGAGAGAGCGGATTAAATCTAGATTACTTAGACCCGACTAACCTTTTTTTTTTTTTTTTGTTTCCTCGTGTGCTCGGCGTTCCAAGACCGAGGGGACTTAACCTCAGCATCCGGTGACCGTGGCATCCGATCCGGAACGTTTTGTGACGTTGACCTTGGTTAGCTCCTCGGCACACGTCGGGTGGATGCCCACGGTCTTCAACAGGTGTGAATATGTAGCCCTACACCTAAGACACACAGAGTTGAGGTACGTTAATTCACTACTTCTGCAGCACTGTCTCACGATAGAAACACACTGCAAAAAGTCAGTGTTCAAAAACAAGAAAAAAAAAAATACAAAAATGAGGGGTATTTTATTTGAACTAAGCAACATTATCTGCCAATAGAACAAGAAAATTGGGCTTGTCAAGACTTTCCAAAACAAGTCAAATTAGCTAACCTCAATGAACCCAAAAGTACCTTAAAATTAGAGGTGTCCGATAACGGCTTTTTTTGCCGATATCCGATATTTGTCCAACTCTTAATTACCGATTCCGATATCAAGCGATACCGATATATACAGTGGTGGAATTAACACATTATTATGCCTAATTTTGTTGTGATGCATTAAACAATGTAACAAGGTTTTCCAAAATAAATCAACTCAAGTTATGGAAAAAAATGCCAACATGGCACTGCCATATTTATTATTGAAGTCACAAAGTGCATTTTTTTTTTTTTAACATGCCTCAAAACAGCAGCTTGGAATTTGGGACATGCTCTCCCTGAGAGAGCATGAGGAGGTTGAGTTGGGCAGGGTTGGGGGGGCGGTAGAGATGCGCGGTTTGCGGGCACAACCGCGGAGTCCGCGGATTATCCGCGGATCGGGCGGATGAAATTTAAAAAAATTAGATTTTATCCGCGGGTCGGGTCGGGTCGGGTGGTTGAAATAGAAAAAAATTAGATTTTAAATAGATTCAGGCAGGTGGCAGTTAAACCAATTCGGAAATATATATACATAGTTAAATGTTGTTACCCACATACGAAAAACGAGCAGGCACCTGCTGCATATGCCACAACAGAAGAAAAAAAGAAAGAAGAGATGGACACTTTTACGAAGCGGAGAAGGGACGCCTCGCCGGGGGAAGGGGCCTCAGTCCCGGACCCCGAGAGGGCCCCACCGAGAGCCGTAGCTGAGGCGATCCGCGAGAAGGGCCCGACGCACGTCCAGGGTCACCACCACGCCCACCGCACCGACACCCCGCCTCGTCCGCCTTCGCCGCGGCCGGCGTCACGCGCAGCAGGTAAGCAGCTTACCTGCCCGCCACCCCCGTGGCCGGGGGCTCGTAACAGGGGTCACTCCGCGCGCTCCGCCCGCGCAGCTTACCTGCCCGCCACCCCTGTTGCCGGGGGCGCGTAACAGGGGTCACTCCGCGCGCAGTGCGCTCACGAAAGGGGTGGGGCTCACCCTGGTTGATATAGACAGCAGGACGGTGGCCATGGAAGTTGGAACCCGCTAAGGAGTGTGTAACAACCCACCTGCCGAATCAACTAGCCCTGAAAATGGATGGCGCTGGAGTGTCGGGCCCATACCCGGCCGTCGCCGGCAGCGAGACGCGCTTGGAGGTGCGCTCAGCGCGGCTCCCATATGATTGCGCACTGGTGTGCGTCTGGGTCGTGACAGCGTGGCACGCGAATGTCTGTGCTGCATTGGATCAGTCTCCTTTCTTTAACAGGCAAAAGCTTTATAACCTCACTAATGCCTTGCATCGTCTATATTAGATATATAACAACGGGCGGGTGCGGGCGGATGCGGTTCTGATCAAATGTTAGATCGCGTGGATTGCGGATGGTTGACGACTTTCTGATGCGGTTGCGGATGAAATAATTGCCTATCCGCGCATCTCTAGGGGGCGGGGTTTTTTGGGATAGGGCAGGGGTCGGCAACCCGCGGCTCCGGAGCCGCATGCGGCTCTTTGATCACTCTGATGCGGCTCAGCAGCTTACTTGCTGAACCCCCGATTTTCCCATGAGACTTCCGGATTTCAGTTTCTCTCGCAGAAAACTCCCCCGGGATTAATGTTCACCGATTTTCACCCTTACAGCTATAATAAGTTTGTACCATGATGGTACAACATTTGGCGACTTCTACAATTTATATTAACAGCGTGCTAGCCCAACGCTTGTTATACAATATACATCTTCGGCTTCTACACGTACGTGACAGCAAGGCATACTTGGTCAACAGCCACACAGGTTACACTGACGGTGTCCATATAAAACAACTTTAACACTCTTACTAATAATGCGCCACACTTTGAACCAAAACCAAACAAGAATGACAAACACATTTCGGGAGAACATCTGCACCTTAACACAACATAAACACAACAGAACAAACCCCCAGAATCCCTCGCAGCCCTGACTCTTCCGGGCTATATTATACACCACTGCTACCACCAAACCCCGCCCCCACCCCAACCCTGCTCCCTCACACATCAAACCCCCCACCCTCTCTGTGCGTCGGTTGAGGTGGGCGGGGTTTCGTAGCGGGGGTGTATAATGTATCCCGGAAGACTTAGGGCTGCATGGGATTCTGGGTATTTGTCCTGTTGTGTTTATGTTGTGTTAAGGTGCAGATGTTCTCCCGAAATGTGTTTGTCATTCTTGTTTGGTGTGGGTTCACAGTGTGGCGCATTATTAGTAAGAGTGTTCAAAAAAAATTGATACCGCCACCATCAGTGTAACCTGTGTGGTTGTTGAACAAGTATGCGTTGCTGTCACCTACGTGAGCAAGCAAAAGCCACACATAACGTGAGGCTGATTAGACACGCTGTTAAAAGTGGGTGCTATTTGGTATACCAACACGTAACGCATGACGCTGACAAGCGCCAATCAGTTAAAACTCGTGTGCCGCACCAGCTTTCAAATCCCACATAAAGGGGTGGGTAGCGTGTCTGAGACCCCTGGTATATACAGGTAAAAGCCAGTAAATTAGAATATTTTGAAAAACTTGATTTATTTCAGTAATTGCATTCAAAAGGTGTAACTTGTACATTATATTTATTCATTGCACACAGACTGATGCATTCAAATGTTTATTTCATTTAATTTTGATGATTTGAAGTGGCAACAAATGAAAATCCAAAATTCCGTGTGTCACAAAATTAGAATATTACTTAAGGCTAATACAAAAAAGGGATTTTTAGAAATGTTGGCCAACTGAAAAGTATGGAAATGAAAAATATGAGCATGTACAATACTCAATACTTGGTTGGAGCTCCTTTTGCCTCAATTACTGCGTTAATGCGGCGTGGCATGGAGTCGATGAGTTTCTGGCACTGCTCAGGTGTTATGAGAGCCCAGGTTGCTCTGATAGTGGCCTTCAACTCTTCTGCGTTTTTGGGTCTGGCATTCTGCATCTTCCTTTTCACAATACCCCACAGATTTTCTATGGGGCTAAGGTCAGGGGAGTTGGCGGGCCAATTTAGAACAGAAATACCATGGTCCGTAAACTAGGCACGGGTAGATTTTGCGCTGTGTGCAGGCGCCAAGTCCTGTTGGAACTTGAAATCTCCATCTCCATAGAGCAGGTCAGCAGCAGGAAGCATGAAGTGCTCTAAAACTTGCTGGTAGACGGCTGCGTTGACCCTGGATCTCAGGAAACAGAGTGGACCGACACCAGCAGATGACATGGCACCCCAAACCATCACTGATGGTGGAAACTTTACACTAGACTTCAGGCAACGTGGATCCTGTGCCTCTCCTGTCTTCCTCCAGACTCTGGGACCTCGATTTCCAAAGGAAATGCAAAATTTGCATGGTTGGGTGATGGTTTGGGGTGCCATGTCATCTGCTGGTGTCGGTCCACTCTGTTTCCTGAGATCCAGGGTCAACGCAGCCGTCTACCAGCAAGTTTTAGAGCACTTCATGCTTCCTGCTGCTGACCTGCTCTATGGAGATGGAGATTTCAAGTTCCAACAGGACTTGGCGCCTGCACACAGCGCAAAATCTACCCGTGCCTGGTTTACGGACCATGGTATTTCTGTTCTAAATTGGCCCGCCAACTCTCCTGACCTTAGCCCCATAGAAAATCTGTGGGGTATTGTGAAAAGGAAGATGCAGAATGCCAGACCCAAAAACGCAGAAGAGTTGAAGGCCACTATCAGAGCAACCTGGGCTCTCATAACACCTGAGCAGTGCCAGAAACTCATCGACTCCATGCCATGCCGCATTAACGCAGTAATTGAGGCAAAAGGAGCTCCAACCAAGTATTGAGTATTGTACATGCTCATATTTTTCATTTCCATACTTTTCAGTTGGCCAACATTTCTAAAAATCCCTTTTTTGTATTAGCCTTAAGTAATATTCTAATTTTGTGACACACGGAATTTTGGATTTTCATTTGTTGCCACTTCAAATCATCAAAATTAAATGAAATAAACATTTGAATGCATCAGTCTGTGTGCAATGAATAAATATAATGTACAAGTTACACCTTTTGAATGCAATTACTGAAATAAATCAAGTTTTTCAAAAATATTCTAATTTACTGGCTTTTACCTGTAGGTCATCAAATCTCAGCAACAAGCTGTAATATCTTACTGAGATCATTTAGGAGCAAAACACTTAAAACAAGTAAAACACTCTAACATAAAATCTGCTTAGTGAGAAGAATTATCTTATCAGACAGAAAATAAGCAAATATCAGCCTTATTTGAGATATTTCATCTTACTTAGATGTCAGTTATTGCAGTGCAGTAGCAGTCGACTACTTACTGGAAGGCCATGGCAAAGCCCTGCGTGACCTCTCCTGCATTCGGACCAGTAAAGTGCAGACCCAGGATCTTCTGGACGCCAGCCCGCTGACATATCACCTGAGAGGGTAGAAAACACTTGGTGGTTGGTCTGCCAGGTCATTAAGATTTGTCAGAATTAATGACTCTGGAGGCTCTTGAAGCTGACGACAGTGGAACCTCAATTTACGAAGCCCTCAATCAACCAATCAAAGTTTACTTATATAAACTGATTATACCAACTACTCGATTTACCACCCACAGACAAAATAGAAATTTGCTTTGTCGTACGAACGTTTCATTCCTCATTTGTATACTCTAGCCTTTAAATAGACCCCCTTTTAGACCAGTTGATCTGCCGTTTCTTTTCTTTTCTCCTCTGCCCCCCTCTCCAGGCCATGGATGGAGTGCTGGCTGTCCAGAGTCGGGACCCGGGGACATCTCTGCACTGCTGACCCGTCTCCGCTCGGGATGGTTTCCTGCTGGCCCCACTATGGACTGGACTCTCACTATTATATTAGATCCACTATGGACTGGACTCTCACTATTATGTTAGATCCACTATGGACTGGACTCTCACACTATTATGTTAGATCCACTATGGACTGGACTCTCACACTATTATGTTAGATCCACTATGGACTGGACTCTCACTATTATGTTAGATCCACTATGGACTGGACTCTCACTTTTATGTTAGATCCACTATGGACTGGACTCTCACTATTCTGTTAGATCCACTATGGACTGGACTCTCATTATTATGTTAGATCCACTATGGACTGGACTCTCACTATTATGTTAGATCCACTATGGACTGGACTCTCACTATTATATTAGATCCACTATGGACTGGACTCTCACTATTATGTCAGATCCACTATGGACTGGACTCTCACACTAATATGTTAGATCCACTATGGACTGGACTTTCACTATTATGTTAGATCCACTATGGACTGGACTCTCACACTATTATGTTAGATCCACTATGGACTGGACTCTCACACTATTATGTTGATCCACTATGGACTGGACTCTCACTATTATGTTGGATCCACTATGGACTGGACTCTCACTATTATGTTAGATCCACTATGGACTATACTCTCACTATTATGTTAGATCCACTATGGACTGGACTCTCACACTATTATGTTAGATCCACTATGGACTGGACTCTCACACTATTATGTTAGATCCACTATGGACTGGACTTTCACTATTATGTTAGATACACTATGGACTGGACTCTCACTATTATGTTAGATCCACTATGGACTGGACTCTCACACTATTATGTTGATCCACTATGGACTGGACTCTCACTATTATGTTAGATCCACTATGGACTGGACTCTCACTATTATGTTGGATACACTATGGACTGGACTCTCACTATTATGTTAGATCCACTATGGACTGGACTCTCACACTATTATGTTGATACCACACTATTATGTTGATACACTATGGACTGGACTCTCACTATTATGTTAGATCCATTATGGACTGGACTCTTACTATTATGTTAGATCCACTATGGACTGGACTCTCACTATTATGTTAGATCCACTATGGACTGGACTCTTACTTTTATGTTAGATCCACTATGGACTGGACTCTCACTATTCTGTTAGATCCACTATGGACTGGACTCTCACTATTATGTTAGATCCACTATGGACTGGACTCTCACTATTATGTTGGATCCACTATGGACTGGACTCTCACTTTTCAAACCATTCCACCGTCAAAACATTCCACCATCCTGGAAATTTTAACTACATTTTTTCCAAGTTAAAAAAAATTCTAGTATTTTCCCGAATTCCTGGTTTTCCAAAGCCCTATTTCCACCCTTTATTCCTGGCGACTACTCCTTCCACATTTTTCAACGCATTTCAACCGTTCCACCGTCAAAACATTCCTCTTAACCAGGACAAAAAACAAAGTTGTATTTTGAACTGGAAAAATGTCGGTTTTCCCGAAATTCCATAACACCATTTCTCAATTCAACATTGTGGACGTTGCCCTCCAGTGGGTTCCTCAGACCACCAACTCCTGCCACGAGAGCCCGGATCAGGGGTACAACACTGTTTTATTTTCATACATTCGTGCAGGGGTTTTGCTTTCCAGCAAACTGTCTTTTTCTTGTCCGTGTCTCTCTCACTCTCACTCCAACTCCAACAATGTGTCTCATGCCGGCTGCTGCTAATAAAGGCGACAGGTGATTAGATAACAAGGCCCACCTGGGCCATCTACGCACCTGTCGGTGTCTTCGAGGCCGGTCCTGGCACACCCCGTTCCGCGGCAGGCCCGCAGGCCACGCCCCCCTCCACAAACATGTTACTACTTCAACATTTCTCGACCGATTTGAAAAATTCCAACACCGACCATTTCAACTCATTCAGACCATTCAAGTTGTTCGCCTTTTCCCGAAATTCCCAAATTTGGGGGAAATTCCCATTGAAATCAATGGGACTTTCTTCAAAGATCCACAACTCCCACATTTTTCATCTGATTCAAACTGTTTCAAAATATTCAGCCTGTTTGGGAATTGTCTGCTGTACTTCAACAATTCTAAAAAAAAATCCAGGATTTCAGTTCAACTTCAGCATTGGAGCATTCACACCCAATTCCTTCAGGAATTGCCTCATCTAGTTTAACTATAAATTCCGACTTACATTGAAACTCAACAAACATCGCGTATGTAGACTGAACATTCCCTGTAAATATTTTTAAATATATTTTAAGCAATTGAATCCAACCTTTAAGTAACACTGGCTGGCATCACGCTCGGCGACGGTGAATTCTAGTGGCTTGTAGAAAGCGTGGTAAACCTGCAAAAAAACAGAAAATTGAAAAACATTTACAAACTGTTATTACAGCACAGTGAGTTGTGCAGCCGACCATTTGCAGGATGTCGTGGAGCTAGATGTATAATATAAAATAATAATAAGACACCAGCTGTGACCAAAAATGGATGAAAATATGGAGCTGGCCCCTTTTTTCCTACATGAGAACCTTCATGGCCTCGGCCAGAACACTGAAGATGAGTCGCGAATGGGTCTTCCAACATGACAATGACCCAAAATATACGGCAAAAGCAAAGTATTGGCTTAAGGATCAACATTAAAATCCATGGAATGACCTACAGGAGCCAAGTGGTTCCCAAACGTTTCAGACATTTGAGCTGAGGCCATGTACCCGCGACTCCTGCACTTAGAAAACATCAACCAGTGTCTGTTAGCACATATTATTATATACCAGTGTTTCCCACACATTCATTTATTTGTGGCGGCCCGCCACGAAAGAATTACGTCCGCCACAAATGGATTTTAAGGCTTTTGACTCGCTCGACCGCTCATAAAAGCAATGGGACTGTCTGTGAATGTTGCTTGTAGTTACAACTCCGGTGCAGTAGGTGGCGGTAGCCTACTATTCATTGTAACTCCGCCAATAGCACTTAATTCACCTGGTGGGCCAGAAGAAGAAGAAGGAGAAGAAGAAGAAGAAGGAGAAGAGGGACGGACGGACGGACGGGATCAAAATACGAGGGTAATATAGGTTATGGTAGATAGGTTATAGCTGCATCGCTCGCGGCTCGTCATATATTTAACGTTAATCCGCGATTTCACCGAGCGTTTCACTGACGGTGAGCAGCCTGACGCTGCTTCATTAACACCGCCGCTGTTTGACTCGGGGGCCGGGGCAGACGCACGTAGTAACAGTCACCTGTTTTCATACCGACGAGCTAACGTGTCCAGGTTATAACCCTGTTGTCAATAAACACACGTGGACTGAAGCTAAATTGTCCACTGTCCACTGCAGCATGTGAATGCAATGAAAAGAATACAATCTGAGCCAACCAGCTGTTAAAATGTTGTCCAGGTTAATGTTTTGGCCATTAAAGGCCCTTCATTTCAAGATTTCAACTGTGATCGGGCTTTAAACAGGTGGCTGACCTGTTCAGATGGGTGTAACTGCTACTGGTCAAATAATGTGAAATAGCATTTAATTTTACATGTATGCAATGCCATTTAAATGTAATTATAGATAATAGTAATAATAAATACTGTGTAGTGTTGTAAATAGTCAACGGGAAGAATTTTAGTAAAATATGAGCCATGAGCACTACACAGCCAGAAAAAAACCTAGGCAGGACAAGTAAAAATATTGGGGCAAGTAGATTTGAGAAGTCGGGCAAGTAGAAAAAAACCTTAACGTTGAACCCTGCATGTGT
The DNA here is from genome assembly GCF_033978685.3 of Nerophis lumbriciformis. Taxonomy (NCBI): domain Eukaryota; kingdom Metazoa; phylum Chordata; class Actinopteri; order Syngnathiformes; family Syngnathidae; genus Nerophis; species Nerophis lumbriciformis. The sequence goes on along the minus strand of NC_084559.2, from coordinate 2,142,867 downwards.
TGAGCTGCTGCCGCTTAAGGTTAGACGGCACTGTACATAGAGCGGTTCTGCTCGTTAGTAATAAATTCTATTGTTGGATGTTCACTCCTTCAAACAGGTGAGTATAGAAAAATATTTTCAACGGCCGAAAAGGGCTGGACTTGGAGAGGAGGTAGGCCTACAGTCCGGACCACAGGTGCGACCTGTTCAGCAGCAGCAGGAGGAGCAGGAGGAGGTTGACTGACTGTGGCAGGACACCTCTGCCTCTGTTTCACTTCATGTTGCTGGTAATAATATGGTTGTAGTAGTAGGCTAAAGTTAAATTATTTAGTATTCACTAATTAAAGGGGCAGAGCTTTAAGAGACATTTTAGCTTTTATATTTTATAAGATATATTTTTTGTAAGAACCAAAATTAATAAATATATTTCAGTGAATCACTAATTGTTCAAATCTGTATATAAATATGTACATAAAATGTCGTAATTATATTCCAACTCCGCGTTCTTCTAGGTCATCGCCGCTGCCGCCGCCACCCCCCAACCACACCACCACAAATAGATGCCTGTCCTGTGGGAAACACTGTATACATATTAACATCTTATTCTGAATTAATTCCCACCATTTTGATGTCATGTCATTGATGCGCCAAGGAGGGATGGGTGCCTTTCACATTTGAATTGATACCATACCAATTTCCTGTATCTGGGAATTGATAGTGGTACTCAATGGTACCCATTTTTGGTACTTTTGTTTGTGTTCAAATGTGTTACTAAATGTTGTTGGTTTAAAAAAAACAAGTACTGAATTGTATTACATAGTCAACTTTGCATGTAGTTGCAATTCCAAGATACTAAATGTTACTAGTGTATAGACAACGATGTGTTGCCTTAGCCAGAAAATAGTCTTTGCCATTAAGTTGAATGTGCCAGTGTTTAAACTGTAAGTATTATACTTATTACACCCTAGCTGTTTGATTGTACGGTGCATCTTAATTGTACTTTTGATTACCAAATTTGGAGGTGTAATTCCAAGCTGCTGTTTTGAGGCATGTTACAAAAAATAATGCACTTTGTGACTTCAATAATAATTAAAGCTGCAAGCAGCATTGGTCGGGCCCGCGTATTTGGAAGGTGCTAGTCCTAAGTGTCCCAATACTTTTGTCTACTTTTAGTCTGAAGTGTCCCAAGACTTTTGTCTAGTGTACCTACCTTGTCTGCATTGTGTGGGCACGTTGGTGCTTCCTGCTTTTAAGCAGCCATCTTAAAAAAACAGCAGCGCAGCGGGTCTTTGAAGGGTCATAAAATCAAAACCGGAGCAGGTATTAAAACGCTGTTCTGTTATTTTATACACAAGGGTTTAATCTCCTGTGTTAGTTTGAAGCCGAAACGACAAACGCGCTCAGAGGAGATAGATTTTGAAGAAAGGTGACCGTTTTTTACAACAATTTTGTTTTGAAGGGGGAATAGCAAACTTCCTGTAGATTTTTGCTGGGGGGTGTCAATTTATGAAATGTAGGTCTAAGTGAGACCTACAAAGAGGTTTTTGTTTCATGTCTCTCCGACATCCGTTTTATTCAAAAATTGCTCTAGAGCGCAATTTTTAAATTTGGGGTTAGGTTTTTTTTATTAGATCGCAATTTTTGCCAGTCCTGATGTGTGCGTTCAGTTTGGTGAGTTTTGAAGCGTGTTAAGGGGGTCGAATTACAGCTCAAAGAGGCAAAAGTTACTGTTTTTAGTACTTTTTTGTCTTGAAGGGGGAATTGCCAACTTCCTGTTGATTTTTGCCCGAGGATATACAATTATGAAAGGTAGGTCTAAGTCAGACCTACATAGAGGTTTTTGTTTCATGTCTCTCCGACCTTTCTAGTGGGAGTTTCAGGCAGTCTAGTTTTTTTTTTTTCCTAGGGGGCGCTAGAGCGCAATTTTGAGTTTTGTGGTTCGGTTTTTTTTTTTTAAAAAGGCAATTTTCGCAGGTCCTGATGTGTGGGTCAAATATGGTGAGTTTTGAAGCATGTTAAGTGGGTCAAATTACAGTTTAATGTGGCGGCGGAAGAATAAAGAATAAAGAATAAAACCTTACAAATTCAATAGGTCCTTATGTCCCATTGCATAAGGACTCCCTTTGGGAGTCCTTATGCAATGGGCCTTGCGGGCCCTAAAAATATGGCAGTACCATGTTGGCATTTTTTTTCCCCATAACTTGAGTTGATTTGTTTTGGAAAAACCTTGTTACATTGTTTAATGCATCCAGCGGGGCATCACAACAACATTAGGCATAATAATGTGTTAATTCCACGACTATATATATCGGTATCGGTTGATATCGGAATCGGTAATTAAGAGTTGGACAATATCGGATATCGGCAAAAAAGCCATTGACACATCTCTAATTGAAATACTTTCTATAGTTCAAGACTTACAGTCATTTAAAAACAGCACTGCACATCATCATGGCAGCTACAGTTGTGATGTTAAAGGTAAAAAAAAAATATGTACAACAAAATCACAAGGGTTAGGGCTAGGTTAGGGCCGTATTTTGCCCAGGTCTGATGTAAGGTATGCCTTAAGTTAGTTAAAGCTAAAGTACCAATGATTGTCACACACTAGAGATGCGCGGTTTGCGGGCACAACCGCGGAGTCCGCGGATTATCCGCGGATCGGGCGGATGAAATTTAAAAAAATTAGATTTTATCCGCGGGTCGGGTCGGGTCGGGTCTGGCGGTTGAAAATTTAAAAAATTAGATTTTAAATAGATTCAGGCGGGTGGCAGTTAAACCAATTCGGAAATATATATACATAGTTAAATGTTGTTACCCACATACGAAAAACGAGCAGGCACCTGCAGCATATGCCACAACAGAAGAAAAAAAAAGAAAAGAGATGGACACTTTTACGGAGCGGAGAAGGCCCCCGACGCCTCGCCGGGGTCCGGGACCGAGGCCCCTTCCCCCGAGAGGGCCCCACCAGGAGCCGTAGCTGAGGCGATCCGCGAGAAGGGCCCGACGCACGTCCAGGGTCACCACCGCGCCCACCGCACCGACACCCCGCCTCGTCCGCGGCCGGCGTCACGCGCAGCAGGTAAGCAGCTTACCTGCCCGCCACCCCCGTGGCCGGGGGCTCGTAACAGGGGTCACTCCGCGCGCTCCGCCCGCGCAGCTTACCTGCCCGCCACCCTTGTTGCCGGGGCGCGTAACAGGGGTCACTCCGCGCGCAGTGCGCTCACGAAAGGGGTGGGGCTCACCCTGGTTGATATAGACAGCAGCTAGGACGGTGGCCATGGAAGTCGGAACCCGCTAAGGAGTGTGTAACAACCCACCTGCCGAATCAACTAGCCCTGAAAATGGATGGCGCTGGAGCGTCGGGCACATACCCGGCCGTCGCCGGCAGCGAGACGCGCTTGGAGGTGCGCTCAGCGCGGCTCCCATATGATTGCGCACTGGTGTGCGTCTGGGTCGTGACAGCGTGGCACGCGAATGTCTGTGCTGCATTTGAACAGTCTCCTTTCTTTAACAGGCAAAAGCTTTATAACCTCACTAATGCCTTGCATCGTCTATATTAGATATATAACAACGGGCGGATGGCAGGCGGATGCGGTTCTGATCAAATGTTAGATCGGGTGGATTGCGGATGGTTGACGACTTTCTGATGCGGTTGCGGATGAAATAATTGCCTATCTGCGCATCTCTAACACACACCATGTGTGGTGAAATTTGTCCTCTGCATTTGACCCATACCCTTGTTCACCCCTCTGGGAGGTGAGGGGAGCAGTGAGCAGCAGCGGTGGCCGTGCCCGGGAATCATTTTTGGTGATTTAACGCCCAATTCCAACCCTTGATGCTGAGTGCCAAGCAGGTAGGTAATGGGTCCCATTTTTATAATCTTTGGTATGACTCGGCCGGGGTTTGAACTCACAACCTACCGATCTCAGGGCGGACACTCTAACCACTAGGCCACTGAGTAGGTTAAAATCACTCAATTTCTTTGCCCGCAGTAGCTTAATTCCTGTGCAGTCTAATGATGCTAGATATTGTTGTAAAGACACAGCATTAGCTTGTAATCAGTACGACGAAACACTCAAGAGTGCCATCCATCCATCCATCTTCTTCCGCTTATCCGAGGTCGGGTCGCGGGGGCAGCAGCCTAAGCAGGGAAGCCCAGACTTCCCTCTCCCCAGCCACTTCGTCCAGCTCCTCCCGGGGGATCCCGAGGCGTTCCCAGGCCAGCCGGGAGACATAGTCTTCCCAACGTGTCCTGGGTCTTCCCCGTGGCCTCCTACCGGTCGGACGTGCCCTAAACACCTCCCGAGGGAGGCGATCGGGTGGCATCCTGACCAGATGCCCGAACCACCTCATCTGGCTCCTCTCGATGTGAAGGAGCAGCGGCTTTACTTTGAGCTCCCCCCGGATGGCAGAGCTTCTCACCCTATCTCTAAGGGAGAGCCCCGCCACCCGGCGGAGGAAACTCATTTCGGCCGCTTGTACCCGTGATCTTGTCCTTTCGGTCATAACCCAAAGCTCATGACCATAGGTGAGGATGGGAACGTAGATCGACCGGTAAATTGAGAGCTTTGCCTTCCGGCTCAGCTCCTTCTTCACCACAACGGATCGATACAGCGTCCGCATTACTGAAGACGCCGCACCGATCCGCCTGTCGATCTCACGATCCACTCTTCCCCCACTCGTGAACAAGACTCCGAGGTACTTGAACTCCTCCACTTGGGGCAGGGTCTCCTCCCCAACCCGAAGATGGCATTCCACCCTTTTCCGGGCGAGAACCATGGACTCGGACTTGGAGGTGCTGATTCTCATCCCAGTCGCTTCACACTCGGCTGCGAACCGATCCAGTGAGAGCTGAAGATCCTGGCCAGATGAAGCCATCAGGACCACATCATCTGCAAAAAGCAGAGACCTAATCCTGTAGCCACCAAACCAGATCCCCTCAACGCCTTGACTGCGCCTAGAAATTCTGTCCATAAAAGTTATGAACAGAATCGGTGACACAGATAGACAGACAACATTCACACACTAGGGCCAATTTAGATCTCATCTAGTGCAAATAACGTATTCACTGTTTACAAAATACTGAATTGCAACAGTAAAGATTTTCATTGTGACAGCCCAAAATAAAAATATAAATGTCTTAACAACAGTAGGAAGAAATTGCAGGTGAGGGGAAAATAAAACATGTAACACTACAAAACAAATCCTAGTTGTCCATTAAGTTGTCAGATTTAAAACTCCGGGTGGAGGATGTGTGTTTAATGCGTTTCATTCAAGGCGTGAGCATGCCAACACAAGTTTGGAGGAGCATGCAGCTGTAGGAAGGGCCGGTGCAGCAGCTCCTCCTAAGATCTAAGCGAATCTGTCATCACCTCACACACACCTCAATCAGGCCTCACCGCTCGCCTGTCACTCACAACCAAGAACCCCACCCTTGCTTGCTAAACCATTTATCCGCCGTCTTGTGCAGGTGTTGCCAAGCATCTGGCAACACTTGCTCACGCACACAAGGACAGAAAACACAAACTGGTTCGCTTTCCCACTGTACTTCATGCATTTCTCTCTGTGTTTTAGGGCCTGGTGGACGTTCTCTTGTCTTATCTCGGTTGGAGAAATCAGAATGTGACTAAATTTGCAAGTGTTACTTGTAGGGGTGTAACGGTACACAAAAATTTCGATTCAGTACGTACCTCGGTTTAGAGGTCACAGTTCGGTTCATTTTCGGTACAGTAAGAAAACAACAAAATATACATTTTTTGGTTATTTATTTACCAAATTTGTAAACAATGGCTTTATCCTTTTAACATTGGGAACAATATAATAATTCAACATTAAACTGCCTCAAGTTGTTGCTCAGATTAAATAAAATGACAAAACCTTTCTTCTACATACAAAAAGTGCAACATTAAACAGTTTTAAGTCAACTCATCATGCTTAATTTATTTTTATTATGTAAATGTTATATTTTTATCAACATGTGATAGCAGGGACCCTGCCATTCAAAACTAGGCTGCTCCATTACTAATGATTAATGTAACTATAGCTGAAAAAAAATAGTACAATAGCAATAGGAGAGACTATTTATCCCTGGACACCATGGAGTTCATGTAGGCTTAATGATGCACTTACATTATTATATCAACTATCAGAGACAGAAACTCTTCATTTAACATAATGTCCTGATTCAACACAGCTCAATCAACACAGAAAAAGGTCAAGTGAAATAACAGACAGACAGGGCTTTGCTATCCGTAACACACACACAGACACACACCAAAATGAGCTAACGTTACGCTAAAAGCGAATTAGCCTTCACCTCAAGCCAGGACTGCGAGCGAGCTGAGCTGCCTTTTATATTTCTAGAAGGTCAACGGGCTCATAGTGATGTTACTAGTAGTTACTGGGAGGTGTTTATTATCATTTGGGGAAAGTCCGCTGCCTGATGATTACCTGCTAAACGCTAAGCACTGACTACATGCGCTCTGAATACGCACTGCTAATTGGCTGTTACCGCTCTGTTTGTAACCAATCAGATGGTTATGTGGGTGGGACAATGCTGGGTGCTGTGTAGAGGACTGACAGAGACAGACGCAGAAGGAAGCGGAGGCGGCTACTTAATATGTCCGTGTGGAAACTCGTTCGGTACACCTCAGAACCGAACCCAAACCCCCGTACCGAAACGGTTCAATACAAATACACGTACCGTTACACCCCTAGTTACTTGTGCATTTAGGACACCCTTTGCACACAACCACCAATTCTAAACCAAGTACAAATGTCTGTATTATATTCGTCCACAGCACAGAGGCTGCCACCTTCAAATCCTTTAATCCTTGTTGAAACCTGACTCTGCAATATATAAGGTCAAATATATTCTAGATCAGGGGTGTCAAACTCATTTGAGCTCAGGGGCCGCATGGAGGAAAATCTGTGCACGCGCGGGCCGGACTAATAAATGAATCGCATTAAAACAAAAAAAATAAAGACAACTTCAGATTGTTTTCTTTGTGTTATTTGGCCATAAATAGAACAATCACATTTAATAATAATTCATCCCTATACAATATCCTACTCTAATACCCTACTGTGCAATATTACCCTTTGAGTGCAATACATCGAAAACTGACTGTTATTTATTACTCCGGTACTCTTGTCTTGTTCTGTATTTTGTACAGTATTTTGTATTTCTACAGTGTTTTGTATATTGTACAGGATTGCCTATTATTTTTATTGGATAGTAGTCTGTCTATTTCAATTCTTAGTTTTTTTTCTTTATTACCTCTTGTGTAATTTATTTTTACCCCATTATTGTTCCCACTACCGCACCTTAAATTGGAGTCCTTAATCTCGTTATATGCAAATATAATGACAATAAAGTCTATTCTATTCTATTCTTTTAAAATATAACAATAAAAATATAGAAAAAACTACAATCAGCGGTAAAGTTTAGATCCATGAAGGAAAGAAGAAAGTGAATGAATGTTTATAAGTGAATACATTTACATATGCATAAAAATGTGTTTTCTTCTGGATTATTTTTTTAATGAATTAAGTAACTTTTATGACAACCATTTTCCAAAAACACAATATAGAATGTGAGATATAACAGAATAATGCATACATTTATCATTTGTTTTCAAAACGCTTACAAAAAAGTGTGACCCCAAAAATTTACTGTGGGACCCCATTTTTATGACTTGATGGGGTCCCATTTTTTAAATTCCGAGCGTCAACACTAGGGATGATGCTCGAAACCGGTTTTCCCGGTTGTTCGATAAGAAAAGAACCGAGTCCTCGGACTCGAATCCCTTTTTGAGAACCGGTACCCGTTATAGAGACCACTATAGTAAAGAAAAAGAGTTGGTTCTTTATTCGAATCCCTGGGAAGGAATCCCGTCCCGACCAGAAATGCCCCGTGTGACATCACAAGAAATGACGTCACGTAGTTCAGTCATTAGGCGCAGATAGGGAAAGCAGGAAAAACAATGGACCGGAAAAAGCGCTCCAAGGTGTAATAAAGTTCAAAACAAAAGGTCCATAATCCAATGAATAACTTTACTGAGAGATTTGAGCAGGGTACAAACACATGACCAACACTTTTGTGACCAACCGGAAACATAGCAACCAGGCTAGCAACGCACCTCCTTTACGGCAGCTGTCGCAACGTTCTTAAAGCAACCGCAGCACATACATATATATACAACATATATCTCCCGTTTTTAACTTTTGTTTTTCTTTCCTTGTAAACAAAACAAAATCCCACTGTATATGTGTTGTCTGTCTAATTATGAATAATGCAGACGAGGCGTGTTGGCTGAGTTCTTGACGTTTACTTTCACAGCGTGCTCATAACCTCATTCTTAGCTGCCGGCGTGGCGACATGCAACAACACTTTTCGGGGCTACCGCGCATGCTCGTCACTCCCGTTGCATGCTGGGTAGTGTAGTTGTTATATTCCCTAGCTCATAAAATCACATCTTTCCCCCTATAAAGAAATAATGTTAACTCAATAAAGTGTATTTTCTTTTTTTAGCTTTAACTTTTCATTTTTTAGCATTGTAACCACATTTGCAAACAACTTTTCTCTTCATAGAATTTTCTTTCAATAAAGAAATAAAGTGCAAAAATGTCAAATAGCAGCAGAAGTGCACTTTTTGGAGAGCTGTATTATTTTCAGTTTTGTGCCCAAAGGACTGATTTTATTTAACACTATATTATTATTTATACACCTAAAGTGATCACAGAGACAGGTTGTTTTTGTGTTACTGTATATATTTGTTTTTCTGAAAAATCCCACTTAATACACTTTGGGTAACAACAGTCAATATTTATTTATTTTATTTTATTTTTTTAGGGGGGTAACAGTCAATATTTATTTATTTATTAGATTAAATTTTTTTCTTGTATAATAAAAGTGCGCTTTTGTTAAACCAAATATTGTGTGTTTTTTTCCATATACAACAACCAATCTGGACTCGATAAGAGAATCGATAAGGAATCGGTTCGATAAGAGGATTCGATAATAGGCTCGAACTCGATAATGTCTTATCAAACATCATCCCTAGTCAACACTGAAGGAGTATTGGTGCGTGCAAAACAGCAGCAGGCGGCTGTGGCCTGCGGGCCGGTTCTAATACTAATCAAATATCATACCATAGATCATTCATAAGACCCTTCTTAAAACCCATTTTTATTCACCCAGCATGAGACTTTAAACTGTTTTTAACTTTTTAACTGCTTTTTATATAACAAATTGTTCTAAGGATAATTTGTATTTGCTTTTTCAATGTGTATTTTACTTCTGTTTTAAATGTTATTTTTTAGTCTGTCCTTTGCCTCTATTTCTTTGTGGTGTACAGCCCTTTGTTCTTCAACTGTGCTTGTTTTTAAAGGGCTTTATGAATAAAGTTGGTATGGTATGGTATGGTATTCATTGACTTTGACACACCTGTTCTAGACATTTAAATATAGTAAGGGCCACATAGTTATTTATATATATATATATATACACACACAACGTATTTTTCGGAGTATAAGTCGCACCGGAGTATAAGTCGCACCGGCTGAAAATGCATAATAAAGAAGGAAAAAAACATATATAAGTCGCACTGGAGTATAAGTCGCAATTTTTGGGGGAAATTTATTTGATATAAGCCAACAGCAAGAATAGACATTTGAAAGGCAATTTAAAATAAATAAAGAATAGTGAACAACAGGCTGAATAAGTGTACGTTATATGAGGCATAAATAACCAACTGGTATGTTAACGTAACATATTATGGTAAGAGTCATTCAAATAACTATAACATATAGAACATGCTATACGTTTACCAAACAATCTGTCACTCCTAATCGCTAAATCCCATGAAATCTTATACGTCTAGTCTCTTACGTGAATGAGATAAATCATATTATTTGATATTTTACGCTAATGTGTTAATAATTTCACACATAAGTCACTCCTGAGTATAAAATACATGAAAAAAAACTGCGACTTATAGTCCGAAAAATACGGTATATATATTTTTAATTTTCCTTTTTATTAGTTTTCAAGGACTCAAGCGGTATTAACAGTGTTTCTCATACATTCATTTATTTGTGGCGGTGCGCCATGACTACTTTTAGACTGCCACAAATACATGTGGCGCTATCTGTCATGCCTTTGCCCATAAACACAGTATAATAGGATTGTCTGTGAAAGTAGCTTTGCGTTACAACTTTGTACACTGCAAAAACTGAAATTTAAATAGGATTAAATATCTTAAATAAGGGTGATATTTGCTTGTTTTCTGTCTGATAAGATAATTCTTCTCAAAAAGCAGATTTTATGTTAGAGTGTTTTACTTGTTTTAAGTGTTTTGGTCCTAAATGATCTCAGTAAGATATTACAGCTTGTTGCTGAGATTTGATGACCTATATTGAGTAAAACATGCTTGAAACTAGAATATCAAGTGTTGCAAAGCTGTGTCATCAACACTCACAAGTATAAAACTACCTTTTTAAAGTAATCATTTCTTATTTCAAGCATGAAAAAAAAATCATGACTTTGACACAATTGTGTCTCATAATTAAAACAAATGACAGCCAAATGGACTTTGCTGTTTTATTTTCAATGAAACAATAGAAAATAGGTACTCATATAGTAGTACAGTTGGCACAGTACAGTAAACTGACAGTTAATATTTAAACATTTAACATTTATAACAATTTTGAACAGAAATAGTTCATGCACATTCAGATAAATTCTTCAAAATTACAATTAAAAACATTTTGGCCGGGGGCCGGGCTGTATATATGCGCACTAATTGACTGAAAGAGCACGCACTTGGTGCGATGATGTCATGTTATCCATGGAAAAATGCATTTTTAGACAATATGATTTGCCTGAGCGGCTAGGAGACCCCGAGAGTAACAAGCGGTTGCCTTGTTGCCTTTCCATTAAGAACAATAAATTACTTTTTAGTATAAGTTTGCTGGTTTCAAGAAATGTAATGCCGAGCGCATATCATTATGTCAAGATAACGGCACTAGCATTTACTTCATTTAAGAACATTTTTCAACATATTGAGCAAAAAGGTCTATTTTTTTTCTACCAAGAAAAGTGCACTTGTTATTAGTGAGAATATACTTATTTTAAGGTATTTTTGGGTTCATTGAGGTTAGCTAATTTTACTTGTTTTGGAAAGTCTTGACAAGCCAAATTTTCTTGTTCTATTGGCAGATAATTTTGCTTAGTTCAAATAAAATACCCCTCATTTTTTGTATTTTTTTTTTTTCTTGTTTTTGAACACTGACTTTTTGCAGTGTGCAGCAGATTATATTCTATAAATCCTGATGAGAGTGCGGAAATACGACCAGATCACACCGATTCTCAAATCCCTTCACTGGCTTCCTGTTCCACTCAGGATGAATACAAAGTCTCCCTACTAACCCACCAGTGCCTCCATGGAAATGCCCCCCTCTACCTCAAAGAACTACTCACCCCCAAATCCTCCACAAGACAACTCCGCTCCGGACAGGCTAACCTCCTCCAACCTCCGAGGACAAAGCTACGAACAATGGGAGACCGGGCTTCCAGTCTGTGGAATGCTCTCCCTGACCACCTGAGGGCACCACAGACTGTGGATGCTTTTAAAAAAAGGCTTAAAAACCCTTCTTTTTAAAAAAGCCTTTTTATAGATATATGCATACTAGTTCTAACTATTACTATATTATTATACTATATTATATTATTACTATATATTATACTAGTTCAAGTGGAGGAGTTCAAGTACCTCGGAGTCTTGTTCATGAGTGAGGGAAGAGTGGATCGTGAGATCGACAGGCGGATCGGTGCGGCGTCTTCAGTAATGCGGACGCTGTATCGATCCGTTGTGGTGAAGAAGGAGCTGAGCCGGAAGGCAAAGCTCTCAATTTACCGGTCGATCTACGTTCCCATCCTCACCTATGGTCATGAGCTTTGGGTCATGACCGAAAGGACAAGATCACGGGTACAAGCGGCCGAAATGAGTTTCCTCCGCCGGGTGGCGGGGCTCTCCCTTAGAGATAGGGTGAGAAGCTCTGTCATCCGGGGGGAGCTCAAAGTAAAGCCGCTGCTCCTCCACATGGAGAGGAGCCAGATGAGATGGTTCGGGCATCTGGATCAGGATGCCACCCGAACGCCTCCCTCGAGAGGTGTTTAGGGCACGTCCGACCGGTAGGAGGCCACGGGGAAGACCCAGGACACGTTGGGAAGACTATGTCTCCCGGCTGGCCTGGGAACGCCTCGGGATCCCCCGGGAAGAGCTGGACGAAGTGGCTACTTAGGCTGCTGCCCCCGCGACCCGACCTCGGATAAGCGGAAGAAGATGGATGGATGGATGGATGGATGGATGAGTTCTAGCTATTAGGCTGTACTAGTTTTTATTTTTATATTATCTTTTTATTATTATTTTCAATACACTGTAGCACTTTGAGGTTGTTTGCTCAATGTAAAGTGCTTTCTACAAATAAAATCTATTATTTATATTATTATTATTGCAACTCCGCTTCTTAAAAAAAAACTGGCCTTTTTTTTTTAATTTTGCTAATTATCCACAATCCTTGTGTGAGACAAGAACACAAGTCTTTCCATTTTCTGAGTATTATAGATAGCGAAGAAATGCCAGCACGAGTCGACTAGCAATGTCGGTAATATTGATTCAGCTATATCGCCTCCAGAGGTGGGTAGTAACGCGCTACATTTACTCCGTTACATCTACTTGAGTAACTTTTGGGATAAATTGTACTTCTAGGAGTAGTTTTAATGCAACATACTTTTACTTTTACTTGAGTATATTTATAGAGAAGAAACGCTACTTTTACTCCGCTACTTTTATCTACATTCAGCTCGCTACTCGCTACTAATTCTTATCGATCTGTTAATGCACGCTTTGTTTGTTTTGGTTTGTCAGACAGACTTTCATAGTGCCTGCGTTTCAACAAATACAGTCACTGGTGACGTTCACTCTGTTCCACCAATCAGATGCAGTCACTGGTGACGTTGGACCAATCAAACAGAGCCAGGCGGTCACATGACCTGACTTAAACAAGTTGAAAAACGTATCCGGGTGTTACCATTTAGTGGTCAATCGTACGGAATATGTACTGTACTGTGCAATCTACTAATAAAAGTTCCAATCAATCAATCAAAAATGTGAAGGAAAAAATACCCTTTTTTTTTATTTCAACCGTACTTCCCGTCAAAAGCCTAAAGTTCCTGTCTTCACAATAAAAGTGCCGCTCCATCGCGCCTGCACTTTCAAAATAAGAGTCTCCGAAAGCCAGCGCAAACAAGCTAGCAAGCTACGGAGTTTGCCGCCAATGTATTTCTTGTAAAGTGTATAAAAAAAGAATATGGAAGCTGGACAAATAAGATGCCAAAAACCAACCACTTTCATGTGGTATTGGACAGAAAGGAAGACTTTTGTTTCTCTTCCATTCGAAAATGTGGACGTTATCATCACTACTGTCTGATTCCAATCAATGCAAGTCATCAGAATCAGGTAATACACCAACTTATATTCTTGTCTTCATGAAAGAAAGGAATCTATATGTGTTAAACATGCATGTATATTCATTAAAACACCTTTAACATGTAAACAAAAACGGCAAAATAAATAAATATAAATTATATACTGTATATATCAATATATGTATATGTATATATATATATATATATATATATATATATATATATATATATATATATATATATATATATATATATATAAAAAAGAACAGAAAACGAAACAACATCATCTGGTACAACCCCCCATACAGCAAAAACGTCTCAACTAACATTGGACACAAATTCCTCAATCTGATTGACAAACACTTTCCCAAAGACAACACCCTAAGAAAAGTATTCAACAAGAACAACATTAAATTGAGCTACAGCTGCATGAACAATATACGACAAATCATCTCAAACCACAACAAAACAATTGCAAATGAGCCGCCGGCCCCCAGACAGAGCGACTCCAAAACCAACAAAGGCTGTAACTGTCGAAAGAAACCTGATTGCCCTCTCAACGGGGGATGCTTACAAACATCAGTTGTCTACCAATCTAAGGTAATACGCAAGGACATTAACACATCCGACACATATGTAGGATTAACCGAGGGAGAATTCAAAACCAGATGGAACAATCACAAGGCTTCTTTCAGGAACAAAAACCTGCGGAATACCACAGAACTCAGCAAACACATTTGGGACCTCAAAGACAATAATGTTGAATATTCAATAACATGGCAAATTCTTGCATCCAGCACACCTTACAATAGTGGTAATAAAAGATGCAACCTATGCTTGAAAGAGAAACTGTTTATTATTTACCGTCCAGACCTGTCATCCCTCAACAAGCGCAGCGGAATTGTAACAGCATGCCGCCATAGACGGAAACACCTCCTAGGTAACACATGAGCCAATCACCACGCCCCTACGCCAGCCTGTACCCACCCACTCTGTGCCCTATATAAACCATGGTATGCGAATGCTCCCATTAAAATCTCCTGATGATTGAGGGTACCCCCCCTCATGAAACAGGCCTGTAGAGATGAAATAGTCTTGTGATTTTTTTCCCCACACATACATATATTGCGCTCTACTACGGTATCGAGCACTATTTTTTGGATAACCTTATTAAGACATATATATATATATATATATATATATATATATATATATATGTGTGTGTATGTTACTCATTAGTTACTCAGTACTTGAGTAGTTTTTTCACAACATACTTTTTACTTTTACTCAAGTAAATATTTGGGTGACTACTCCTTACTTTTACTTGAGTATTAAATCTCTAAAGTAACAGTACTCTTACTTGAGTACAAATTCTGGCTACTCTACCCACCTCTGATCGCCTCTCAACAAAGCTCTATTTACATGCCGTGACTATCAGCCAAGGTATAGTGACATTTTTATTGGAGGAGTAAACACAGGTGAGCTACTTTTCTGGCTAAGTGACAACGCCTTAGTCGTAGTACTTGCAACATAATCCCAATTATGCCAAATGACACAATGACGACATCTAGCGTTACCAAGCCCCCATGTAAGAGTTATCGGCTCACCTCTATGTTGTCTTTGCCATGCTTGAGTTCCGCCTCCTCCTCCGACAGGCCCACACAACCATACTCCAGAGGGGTGAAAACTGTTGTTGCTACCTGCAATATACACAGCAGCACATGGATGCACTCGTCACTACTCAACGCTGTAATAGTCAATCGTTGAAAACGCACACTATTTTTTCAGACCATTTCGTTAAATTAGTATGAGGAATACAGTAGGTACAAAACCCAAAAGCAGTGAAGTTGGCAGGTTGTGTAATTCGTACATAAAAACAGAATACAATGATTTGCAAATCCTTTTCAACTTATATTCAATTGAATAGACTGCAAAGACAAGATATTTAATGTTGCAAATAATAACTTAGAATTTAATGGCATTTTTACCACTGTGTTACATGGCCTTTCCTTTTAACAACACTCAGTAAACATTTGGGAACTGAGGAGACACATTTTTGAAGCTTTTAAGGTTAAATTATTTCCCATTCTTGCTTGATGCACAACTTAAGTTGTTCAACAGTCTATGTTGTCGTATTTTAGGCTTCATAATGCGCCACACATTTTCAATGGGAGACAGGTCTGGACTACAGGCAGGCCAGTCTAGAACCCGCACTCTTTTACTATGAAGCCACGCTGATTTTACACGTGACTTGGAATTGTCTTGCTGTAATAAGCAGGGGCGTCCATGGTAACATATATGGTGGCGGCTTCTGAGTGGCTTACACCAATTTGTTTGGCATTTCGGCATTTACGATTTTGTATTATTATGATTAATGTACAGTAGGATCTAATTTCTTTTGAAAAACTAGAAAAATTAAGTCGAAAAATCTTGTAAAAAAGGCTAAAAACCACTTATAAAGCACATAAAGTAGCAATTAGCACGGTAGCTAACACATACTTGCCAACATTGAGACCTCCAAATTTGGGAAATTTGGGGGGCGGGGGGGGGTTAATGGGTTGTACTTGTATAGCGCTTTTCTACCTTCAAGGTACTCAAAGCGCTTTGACACTACTTCCACATTTACCCATTCACACACACATTCACACACTGATGGAGGGAGCTGCCATGCAAGGCGCTAACCAGCACCCATCAGGAGCAAGGGTGAAGTGTCTTGCTCAGGACACAACGGACATGACGAGGTTGGTACTAGGTGGGGATTGAACCAGGGACCCTCGGGTCGCGCACGGCCACTCTTCCACTGCGCCACGCCGTCCCAAGTACAACCCACAAGTACAAGTACAACCCATATGTTGCTCCAAAACCTGTATGTACCTTTCAGCATTAATGGTGCCTTCACAGATGTGTAAGTTACCCATGTCTTGGGCACTAATACACCCCCATACCATCACACATGCTGGCTTTTCAACTTTGCGCCTCGAACAGTCCGGATGGTTCTTTTCCTCTTTGTTCCGGAGGACACGACGTCCACAGTTTCCAAAAACAACTTGAAATGTGGACTCGTCAGACCACGGAACACTTTTACACTTTGCATCAGTCCATTTTAGATGAGCTCGGGCCCAGCGAAGACGGCTACGTTTCTGGGTGTTGTTGATAAATGGCTTTAGTTTTGCATAGTAGAGTTTTAACTTGCACTTATAGATGTAGCGACCGACTGTAGTTACTGACACTGGTTTTCTGAAGTGTTCCTGAGCCCATGTGGTGATATCCTTTACACACGGATGCCGCTTTTTGACGCAGTACAGCCTGAGGGATCGAAGGTCACGGGCATTCAATGTTACGTGCAGTGATTTCTCCAGATTCTCTGAACCTTTTGATGATATTACAGACCTTAGATGGTGAAATCCCTAAATTCCTTGCAATAGCTGGTTGAGAAATGTTGCTCTTAAACTGTTCGACAATTTGCTCACGCATTTGTTGACAAAGTGGTGACCCTCGCCCCGTCCTTGTTTGTGAACGACCGAGCATTTAAAGGAAGCTGCTTTTATACCCAATCATGGCACCCACCTGTTCCCAATTTGTTCACCTGTGGGATGTTCCAAATAAGTGTTTGATGAGCATTCCTCAACTTTATCAGTCTTTTTTTGACACTTGTGCCCGCCTTTTTTTTTAAACACGTTGCAGGCACCAAATTCCATCTATCCATTTTCTACCGCTTGTCCCTTTTGGGGTGGCGGGGGGTGCTGGAGCCTATCTCAGCTGCATTCGGGCGGAAGGCGGGGTACACCCTGGACAAGTCGCCACCTTATCACAGGGCCACGGAAGCTAGTAACCAGAAGCTAATAGCTGGAAACTGATCGCTAGAAGCTAATAGCCGGAAACCAGTAACCAGAAGCTAATCGCCAGAAGCTTATAGATAGAATCTAATAGCCAGGAACTAATAGCCGGAAGCTAATAGCCCAAAGCTAATAGCCGGAAGCTAGTACCTGAAAGCTAATAGCCAGAAGCTAGTAGCTGGAAGTTAATACCCAAGAACTAATGACCAGAAGCTAATAGTTGGAAGCTAATAGTTGGATGTAAATAGATAGAATCTAATAGCCGAAAGCTAACAGCCAGAAGCTAATAGCCAGACACTAATCGCTCTAAGGTAATAGTCGAAACTAATAGCCGTAAGCTAATAGTTGAAAGCTAATAGCTGGAAGCTGATAGATAGAAGCTAATAGCTGGAAGCTAGTACCTGAAAGCTAATAGCCAGAAGCTAGTAGCTGGAAGTTAATACCCAAGAACTAATAGCCGGAAGCTAATGACCAGAAGCTAATAGTTGGAAGCTAATAGTTGGATGTTAATAGATAGAATCTATTAGCCGAAAGCTAACAGCCAGAAGCAAATAGCCAGA
>NC_084559.2:2077500-2120000 GCF_033978685.3 Nerophis lumbriciformis | reverse complement strand
ACCAAGTATGCTTGCATTCACTTGTGTGTGTGTGTGAAAAGCCGTACATATTATGTGATTGGGTCGGCACGTAAAGGCAGTGCCTTTAAGGTTTATTGGCGCTCTGTACTTCTCCCTACGTCCGTGTACCACTCCGTACAGCGGCGTTTTAAAAAGTCATACATTTTACTTTTCGAAACCGATACCGATAATTGCCGATATTTTTTTTAATTTTTTTTCTTTAGTTTATTTGGAACATGAACACACTTACATCATAATACATCACACAATTTCATATCATTTCATTTTACATCATGCCCGAAAAGGAGTAGGAAGAAGCAACGCTTATTTAATCCTACCCCTTTCCCACTTCAAAGCGTTTACAAATATATAGAATCATTTACTGACCTATTTATATAATAAAAATAACATCTATGAATTAGTATACAACAGTTTTGTAATATGTAATTAATTAATTAATTCAGTCATTTTTAACATACTGGGATGAAGAATATTTTATTTTCAATAAGGTTGAAAGTATTTCTCATAATTCTTCTTCTTTGTACTCTGTAAGCACTATTATTTTGAACAACCTCTTAAACTGGATCATATCAGTACAATTTTTAACTTCTTTACTTAATCCATTCCATCATTTAATTCCACATACTGATATGCTAAAAGTTCTAAGTGTTGTACGTGCATATAAATGTTTTAAATTATTTTTTTCCTCTAAGGTTATATTTCTCCTCTTTAGTTGAGAAGAATTGTTGTACATTCTTTGGTAGCAGGTTATAGTTTGCTTTGTACATCATTTTAGCTGTTTGCAATTTTACCAAATCACCGAACTTTAATATTTTTGACTTAATAAATAAAGGGTTTGTGTGTTCTCTGTATCCAACATTATGTATTATTCTAACTGATCTTTTGTGTAACACGGTTAGCGAATGTAGCGCACATTTGTAGTTATTTCCCCATATTTCTGCACAATAACTCAGATATGGTAACACTAGCGAGCAGTAGAGAATATGTAGTGATTTTTGGCCCAGGACATATTTTGCTTTATTCATAATTGAAATGTTTTTTGCCACCTTATGTTGTATGTTTTGTATATGAGATTTCCAGTTCATTTGATCATCTATTAATACTCCCAAAAATCTAGTTTCTTTTACCCTTTCTATGTCTACTCCGTCTATTTGTATTTGTGTATGATGCTCTTTTCTACTATTACCAAATAGCATTATTTTAGTTTTACTGAGATTCAAAGATAGTCTGTTTTTGTCAAACCATCTTTTTAATTTGTTCATTTCTTCTGTTGTTATTTGTATTATCTTCTGTGTGCTCTCTCCTGAACAGAAAGCAGTTGTGTCGTCCGCAAATAAAACCAACTTTAAGTCCTTCGTAACCTTACAAATGACGTTTATATAAAGATTGAACAATCTTGGTCCCAGTATTGACCCCTGGGGTACACCACAGGATATATCTAGCCGTGTTGACATATTTTCACCCATCTTCACATATTGCTTCCTGTTGGTTAATTATTGCATTTTAAAGCATTTATCGGCCGATAATATCGGGAGTCCGATATTATCGGACATCTCTACTTATTATGTTTTAGAGAATATTATTGAAACATCTACATATTTTCTTAGAAATTAGAAAAAAAACACTTTGTATGCAGATGTATTTCAATAAAGTGGAATATGTGTGATAAGTTAATTTAGTTCAGTCGTTCAATTGAAAAAAAGACATGTTTAAATTCTATACATTCACTTGACACAATTTTTTTTTTGAGAATCTTCTGCTTAATTTCTCGAGTCGTCATTTGAAAGATTATAGCTTATAGCTAAGAGTATCATTCACTATCTCGACAAATTTTAAAATGGTCAAAAAGTTAAATCTCGTACACTGCAAAAACTGAAATCTAAATAAGATGAAATATCTCAAATAAGGGTGATATTTGCTTATTTTCTGTCTGATAAGATAATTCTTCTCACTAAGCAGATTTTATGTTAGAGTGTTTTACTTGTTTTAAGGGTTCTGGTGCTAAATGATCTCAGTAAGATATTACAGCTTGTTGCTGAGATTTGATGACCTATATTGAGTAAAACATGCTTGAAACTAGAATATCAATTGTTGCAAAGCTGTGTCATCAACACTCACAAGTATAAAACTACTTTTTAATTTATTTTTTAATTTTTATTTATTCATTTAAAAAAAAAAAAAAAAAAAAAAAAAAAAAAAATTAAAATAAAAAACTACTTTTTTAAAGTAATAATTTCTTACTTCAAGCATGTAAAAAAAAATCATGAGGCCGAGCGCATATCATCATGTCAAGATAATGGCACTAGCATTTACTTCATTTAAGAATGTTTTTCAACATATTGAGCAAAAAGGTCTCATTTTTTTAATGTATTTATTTATTTTTATTTAAAAAAATAAAAAAATAAAATAAAATAAAAAACAACTTTTTTAAAGTAATAATTTCTTACTTCAAGCATGTAAAAAAAAATCATGATGTCGAGCGCATATCATCATGTCAAGATAAAGGCACTAGCATTTACTTCATTTAAGAATGTTTTTCAACATATTGAGCAAAAAGATCTCATTTTTTTTAATGTACTTATTTATCTTTATTTAAAAAAATAAAAAAATAAAATAAAATAAAAAACTACTTTTTTAAAGTAATAATTTCTTACTTCAAGCATGTAAAAAAAATCATGATGTCGAGCGCATATCATTATGTCAAGATAATGGCACTAGCATTTACTTCATTTAAGAATATTTTTCAACATATTGAGCAAAAAGGTCTCATTTTTTTAATGTATTTATTTATTTTTATTTAAAAAAATAAAAAATAAAAAAATCAAATCAAATAAAAAACTACTTTTTTAAATTAATAATTTCTTACTTCAAGCATGTAAAAAAAAATCATGATGCCGAGCGCATATCATCATGTCAAGATAATGGCACTAGCATTTACTTCATTTAAGAATGTTTTTCAACATATTGAGCAAAAAGATCTCATTTTTTTTAATGTACTTATTTATCTTTATTTAAAAAAATAAAAAAATAAAATAAAATAAAAAACTACTTTTTTAAAGTAATAATTTCTTACTTCAAGCATGTAAAAAAAAATCATGATGTCGAGCGCATATCATCATGTCAAGATAATGGCACTAGCATTTACTTCATTTAAGAATATTTTTCAACATATTGAGCAAAAATGTCTCATTTTTTTCTACCAAGAAAAGTGCACTTGTTATTAGTGAGAATATACTTATTTTAAGGTATTTTTGGGTTCATTGAGGTTCGCTAATTGTACTTGTTTTGGAAAGTCTTGACAAGCCGAATTTTCTTGTTCTATTGGCAGATAATTTTGCTTAGATCAAATAAAATACCCCAAATTTTTGTATTTTTTTTTTCTTGTTTTTGAACACTGACTTTTTGCAGTGTAAGCTTTTGATCTGTGCTCTAATCGTCAAATGAACCGCAAAAACTTTTGAGTTTTTAATCTTACTCTTAGTCGGAATTTACCTCCTGAAACCATACAATTCAAATTTAATTGTATAACATTCAAGTATCGTCCATGATTGGCTTGACACATTGTTCTGTAACTGATATGGGTTCATTATGTCTGTTCATTCTCAAACAATGAATTACTCTGATATGTGGGCATCCAGGACTAATTGAAATATATAATACGATTTCTCCCTCGTATTGCTGCTGTAATTATCTGATGTGTTAGGAGTGCCTACCTGGCTTATGTCACCTAAAGCAAAGATGGATGGCACAGTGGTAGACTCATCAACGCCCACAATTATTTTCCCCGTCTTCTTGTTGAGTTCTACTTGGAGCCTGTTGAGACCCAGAGCTTTAGTTTCTGGAGCTCGACCTGCAGCCCAAAAATCAGAGGAAGAAAATGACATGATAAATGATGCATAATGATACATTATTACAATTATTTATTAACAATCAAGTCTTAATGACTGAATGAACCCATTCGACTTATCTACTTTGGACTGTTTCGTCAAGGTACAGTCAAATCTAAGCAGTCTTTCCTATGTAAATAATTGTAATTATCTGCCCTACGTCATTCATAGACAGTACATGCACATTAGGCCATGATGTCATCGAGCACCCACCTTCACTCTAGTGGGATACGAACACTGTTAGGCTCTGGAAAATTTCTTTGATTAATATTTTACTACGGAATAGTGCTTTTGGCTGGCTATAGCAGGGGTCAGCAACCCAAAACGTCGAAAGAGCCACATTGGACCAAAAATACAAAAAAAAAATCTCTCTGGAGCAACACATGACGTAAGTGTCTATATTAGCCTACTATCAAAATGACTATGTGTCGCAGGCTGAAGCAAATCTTTGTTGACAGAAATGTAATATTTATCCTTCACATTTTTACAACATTAGAAACCATTAGTAGATCTGACTGCCGGCAATGCGAACCAAGCTCTGACACTGATCATACAGGGAGCGGACCGCCACAATCAGACAGTCCGAAACCCCATACTCTCTGAGCACTCCCCACAGGACTTCCCGAGGGACACGGTCGAATGCCTTCTCCAAGTCCACAAAGCACATGTAGACTGGTTGGGCAAACTCCCATGCACCCTCAAGGACCCTGCCGAGAGTATAGAGCTGGTCCACAGTTCCACGACCAGGACGAAAACCACACTGTTCCTCCTGAATCCGAGGTTCGACTATCCGGCGTAGCCTCCTCTCCAGTACACCTGAATAGACCTTACCGGGAAGGCTAAGGAGTGTGATCCCACGATAGTTAGAACACACCCTCCGGTTCCCCTTTTTAAAGAGAGGAACCACCACCCCGGTCTGCCAATCCAGAGGTACTGCCCCCGATGTCCACGCGATGCTGCAGAGTCTTGTCAACCAAGACAGCCTTACAGCATCCAGAGCCTTAAGGAACTCCGGGCGGATCTCATCCACCCCCGGGGCCTTGCTACCGAGGAGCTTTTTAACTACCTCAGCAACCTCAGCCCCAGAAATAGGAGAGCCCACCACAGATTCCCCAGGCACTGCTTCCTCATAGGAAGACGTGTTGGTGGGATTGAGGAGGTCTTCGAAGTATTCCCTCCACCGATCCACAACTTCCGCAGTCGAGGTCAGCAGAACACCATCCGCACCATACACGGTGTTGGTAGTGCACTGCTTCCCCTTCCTGAGGCGGCGGATGGTGGTCCAGAATCGCTTCGAAGCCGTCCGGAAGTCGTTTTCCATGGCTTCCCCGAACTCCTCCCATGTCCGAGTTTTTGCCTCCGCGACTGCTGAAGCCGCACACCGCTTGGCCTGTCGGTACCTGTCCGCTGCCTCAGGAGTCCCATGAGCCAAAAGAACCCGATAGGACTCCTTCTTCAGCTTGACGGCATCCCTCACCGCCGGTGTCCACCAACGGGTTCTAGGATTACCGCCACGACAGGCACCAACTACCTTGCGGCCACAGCTCCAATCAGCCGCCTCGACAATAGAGGTGCGGAACATGGTCCACTCGGACTCAATGTCCAGCACCTCCCTCGTGACATGTTCAAAGTTCTTCCGGAGGTGGGAATTGAAACTCTCTCTGACAGGAGACTCTGCCAGACGTTCCCAGCAAACCCTCACAATGCGTTTGGGCCTGCCAGGTCTGTCCGGCATCCTCCCCCACCATCGCAGCCAACTCACCACCAGATGTAACGGAGTAAATGTAGCACGTTACTACCCACCTCTGCTAAAAAAAGGCTTTTTTAAAAAAAAAGAAGGGTTTTTAAGCCTTTTTTAAAAGCATCCACAGTCTGTGGTGCCCTCAGGTGGTCAGGGAGAGCGTTCCACAGACTGGGAGCGGCGGAGCAGAAAGCCCGGTCTCCCATTGTTCATAGCTTTGTCCTCGGAAGTTGGAGGAGGTTAGTCAGTCCGGAGCGGAGGTGTCGTGTGGAGGATTTGGGGGTGAGTAGTTCTTTGAGGTAGAGGGGGGGCATTTCCATGGAGGCACTGGTGGGTTAGCAGGGAGACTTTGAATTCAATCCTGAGTGGAACAGGAAGCCAGTGAAGGGATTTGAGAGTTGGTGTGATATGGTCATATTTCCGCACTCTCATCAGGATCCTAGCAGCACTATTCTGTATGTATTGCAGCTTCTGGATGTTCTTGCTGGGGATCCCGACAAAAAGTGCGTTGCAGTAGTCTAGCCTGACAATTGGGACGGTTTGTGTCATGTTTGTCCTCAAACAAAAGAAATACTAAAACAAAAAAAAAAGATTTTCCCATCTTTTTTCCATTTTTAAAAGTGCCACATGTGGCTCAAGAGTCGCGGGTTTCTATAGCAAGGAGTTACGGTCATTTAAAAATATATAAATTTGATCATTTTCTTACCTAAATGACTGTTGATTTGTTGATCAAATATCGTATTGTATTGTTGTTGTCATGATCATAACGGTAAACTTGCATGAAAACAACTGGACCATTAAAGATAGCCGAGCCCTCCTCTGAAGGGGGAATACCATGATGTCATTTGTGACACTTCCTCGGGGACAGTCGACTGATGCTGTCAACAAGGAATCTCCGTGGCGATGCCGGATTGACCCCCGCCGCCCCAACCCCTCATAAGCAGTCTGGGCAGCATAATAAACACCCGGCCGTGAGGTACACATGTAGATGCTATCGGAAAGCAAAAAATAACAAACCCCCGAGACCCTTTTTCCTGGCTGGAGCCAAAGAACAACGTTCTCCCCCAGACTGGGAGACAACAGGGATCTGTCTACTCCACAACATGGGTGGTTGGAGGGGAAAAGAAAAGAAGGAAAAGAAGGAAAAGAAGGGAAGTTTGGCAGCAAGACACTTTCCCAAAATATGCAACTTCCAAATAGTTTCCTGACTCGCGCAGTTAGGAGCGCGCTGGAAAGTTGGTGCCTTTCAAACATGGGTAATTATTTATAGGTTGCATACTGCAAAAAGCCAGTGTTCAAAAACAAGAAAAAAACAAACAAAAATGAGGGGTATTTTACTTGAACTAAGCACAATTATCTGCCAATAGAACAAAAAATATCAACACTTTCCAAAACAAGTAAAATTAGCTAACCTCAATGAACCCAAAAATACCTTAAAATAAGTATATTCTCACTAATAACAAGTGCACTTTTCTTGGTAGAAAAAAAAAGACACCTTTTTGCTCAATATGTTGAAAAATATTCTTAAATGAAGTAAATGCTAGTGCCATTATCTTGACATAATGATATGCGCTCGGCATTACATTTCTTGAAACCAGCAAACTTATACTAAAAACTAATTTATTGTTCTTAATGGAAAGGCAACAAGGCAAGCGCTTGTTACTCTCGGGGTCTCCTAGCCGCTCAGGCAAATCATATTGTCTAAAAATGCATTTTTCCATGGATAACATGACATCATCGCGCCAAGTGCGTGCTCTTTCAGTCAATTAGTGCACATATATACAGCCCCGCCCCCGGACAAATTTTTTTTATTGTAATTTTGAAGAATTTACCTGAATGTGCATGAACTATTTCTGTTGAAAATTGTTTGAAATGTCACATGTTAAATGTTTAAATATTAAGTACGTGTTTTCTATTGTTTCATTGAAAGGGTTGGAATTGGGGGTTAAATCACCAAAATGATTCCCGGGCGCGGCCACCGCTGCTGCCCACTGCTCCCCTCACCTCCCAGGGGGTGATCAAGGGTGATGGGTCAAATGCAGAGAATAATCTCGCCACACCTAGTGTGTGTGTGACAATCATTGGTACTTTAACTTTAACTTTAAAATAAAACAGCAAAGTCCATTTGGCTGTCATCTGTTTTAATTATGAGACAAAATTGTGTCAAAATCATGATTTTTTTTTTCATGCTTGAAATAAGAAATTATTACTTTAAAAAAGTAGTTTTATACTTGTGAGTGAGTGTTGATGACACAGCTTTGCAACAGTTGATATTCTAGTTTCAAGCATGTTTTACTCAATATAGGTCATCAAATCTCAGCAACAAGCGGTAATATCTTACTGAGATCATTTAGGACCAGAACCCTTAAAACAAGTAAAACACTCTAACATAAAATCTGCTTAGTGAGAAGAATTATCTTATCAGACAGAAAATAAGCAAATATCACCCTTATTTGAGATATTTCATCTTACCGGTACTTAGATTTCAGTTTTTGCAGTTTAGTGCATATCATTATGTCAAGATAATGGCACTAGCATTTACTTAATTTAAGAATATTTTTCAACATATTGAGCAAAAAGGTCTCTATTTTTTTTTTCTACCAAAAAAAGTGCACTTGTTATTAGTGAGAATATACTTATTTTAAGGTATTTTGGGGTTCATTGAGGTTAGCTAATTTTACTTGTTTTGGAAAGTCTTGACAAGCCAAATTTTCTTGTTCTATTGGCAGATCATTTTGCTTAGTTCAAATAAAATACCCCAAATTTTTGTATTTTTTGTTCTTGAACACTGACTTTTTGCAGTGTAACAAGCGGTTGCCTTGTTGCCTTTCCATTAAGAACAATAAATTAGTTTTTTGATAGGGATGTCCGATAATGTTTTTTTTTGCTGATATCCAATATTCCGATATTGTCCAACTCTTAATTACAGATACCGATATCAACCGATACCGATATATACAGTGGTGGAATTAACACAACCAGGTATAGTGAAGATAAGGTCCTTTTTAAAAAAAATTATAAAATAAAATAAGATAAAAAAATTAAAAACATTTTCTTGAATAAAAAAGAAATTAAAACAATATAAAAACAGTTACCTAGAAACTAGTAATTAATGAAAATGAGTAAAATTAACTGTTAAAGGTTAGTACTATTAGTGGACTAGCAGCACACACAATCATGTGTGCTTACGGACTGTATCCCTTGCAGACTGTATTGATATATATTGATATGTTGTTATTATTAACTGTATCCCTTGCAGACTGTATTGATATATATTGATATATTGTTATTATTAACTGTATCCCTTGCAGACTGTATTGATATATATTGATATATTGTTTTTATTAACTGTATGCCTTGCAGACTGTATTGATATATATCAGAATCAGAATCAGCTTTATTGTCATTACGCAAGGAAACGAGATTGAAGCCATTCCATACAGTGCGATGTGTGCATGCTAGAAAAACAATGTGCAAATATATAAAAATATAAAAAATGTATATATTGATATATTGTTATTATTAACTGTATCCCTTGCAGACTGTATTGATATATTGTTATTATTAACTGTATCCCTTGCAGACTGTATTGATATATATTGATATATTGTTATTATTAACTGTATCCCTTGCAGACTGTATTGATATATATTGATATATTGTTTTTATTAACTGTATCCCTTGCAGACTGTATTGATATATATTGATATATTGTTATTATTAACTGTATCCCTTGCAGACTGTATTGATATATATTGATATATAATGTAGGAACCAGAATATTAATAACAGAAAGAAACAACCCTTTTGTGTGAATGAGTGTAAATGGGGGAGGGAGGTTTTTTGGGTTGGTGCACTAATTGTAAGTGTATCTTGTGTTTTTTATGTGGATTTAATAAAAAATAAATAAAATAAAAAATAAAATAAACGATACCGATAATAAAAAAAACGATACCGATAATTTCCGATATTACATTTTAAAGCAGTTATCGGCCGATAATATCGGCAGGCCGATATTATCGGACATCTCTAGTTTTTAGTATAAATTTGCTGGTTTCAAGAAATGTAATGCCGAGCGCATATTATTATGTCAAGACTAGCATTTACTTCATTTAAGAATATTTTTCAACATATTGAGCAAAAAGGTCTCTTTTTTTTTCTACCAAGAAAAGTGCACTTGTTATTAGTGAGAATATCATACCTGCCAACTTTTGAAATCAGAAAAACCTAGTAGCCAGGGTCCACGGGCCGCAGGCCCCGGTAGGTCCAGGACAAAGTCCTGGTGGGGGGTTCAGGGCCCCCCGACGCAAAATGATTATTAGCATTCAGACAGGTTAAAATGTTGCTAAAACCATCACTTTTCTATCAGTCACAGTGACTTTTCAAAACAAAAATATTACAGCAAAAATCATATGGGTTGATTGACATGTTTATTCTGTAAGCTAACTTCAATAGTTTGAAATTATTTTGACAGTTAATGCCAGTTATCCTGTCAACCTTTCACAAGACTTCAATTTGTTAATTGAAAGTATAAACAGTATAAACACTTTTTACAGTAAACAAATGGTAAAACAGTACTAAACAATTCCATTAAAAAAAAAATTGGTGTCATTATTAACTTTCTGTCCAAGCTTGTATAATCTACTGCCTTGTTCAATTGTAAAAAACATTCTGTGCCTAAAATTCACATTTCTATCACAATTATCATACTGTAAACATGGTAAGCTAACTTCATTAAAATTAATAGTTCTGTCAATAGCATGGAATTACAATTCAAATGTAGTTTTTTTGTAAGCCTTTCAAAAGAATTCAAAATATGAAAAATTAATGAAATTTAATTTAAGCCATCAGACACTTGAAAAGTGGCACATCACTTTTTGAGGATTCTGTTCCAAGACACTGAATAATGTTTGATGTTTTGGTTCGACCACATCCATATTTTTTGGCGATTTTCGAGTCGGGGAACATTTTCCGAAATAACTGTCCCATGTGATCAGCCAGTGCGATTGGAAGTCCATGCTCAATTATTGCCTCCGTAAATAAAACTTCGGCATTTATCACATACAAAGAATCTGTTTGGGCGACGAAAAACGTTGAAAGTTTTCCACTTGTATCGCTAGCAACGGCATTAGACTTGTGTTTTTTTGTCCCAACGTGGTCTTTTACATCGCTAATTCCTCCGTGTCCGATCGAAAAATCTTGTCTGCACAAGGTGCAATTCGCGTAGTTTTCACCCTTTTTGGAACGGATAATTATTCCCGGATAGGCTTTTGAATATTCTTCACGGAATGACTGCAGTTTTCTTTTCGGTTTAAGACTCGCTTGCGATTTTTCTCCGGCTGATTCCATGATCGTTCGCTCGTTTGGAAACAATGGCAACTGGTGCCTCGTGCTTGGCAGCGGTGCTATAAATAGCCTCGCGCATGGCATTCGGAATGGCTCGATAGGAAGTTACGGGAAGCAGTGTCGATTGTCATTGTTGTTACGCGATTTCGTGAATAAAACGTTTAAAAAAAATTTTTTTTTTAATTAATGAAAAACCGTATTTTTTATCACTGCAACCGTAACCCGGAATAGGTTGATGAAAACCGTACTAATTACGGGAAAACCGGAGTAGTTGGCAGGTATGGAATGAGTGTAAATGGGGGAGGTTTTTTTTTTGGGTTGGTGCACTAATTGAAAGTGTATCTTGTGTTTTTTATGGCCGATATTATCAGACATCTCTAGTTTTTAGTATAAATTTGCTGGTTTCAAGAAATGTAATGCCGAGCGCATATCATTATGTCAAGATAATGGCACTAGCATTTACTTCATTTAAGAATATTTTTCAACATATTGAGCAAAAAGGTCTCTTTTTTTTCTACCAAGAAAAGTGCACTTGTTATTAGTGAGAATATACTTATTTTAAGGTATTTTTGGGTTCATTGAAGTTAGCTAATTTTACTTGTATTGGAAAGTCTTGACCAGCCAAATTTTCTTGTTCTATTGGCAGATAATTTTGCTTAGTTCAAATAAAATACCCCTCATTTTTGTATTTTTTTTTTCTTGTTTTTGAACACTGACTTTTTGCAGTGTAGACCCCGAGAGTAACAAGCAGTTGCCTTGTTGCCTTTCCATTAAGAACAATAAATTAGTTTTCAGTATAAGTTTGCTGGTTTCAAGACATGTAATGCCGAGCGCATATCATTATGTCAAGAAAATGGCACTAGCATTTACTTCATTTAAGAATATTTTTCAACATATTGAGCAAAAAGGTCTCTTTTTTTCTACCAAGAAAAGTGCACTTGTTATTAGTGAGAATATACTTATTTTAAGGTATTTTTGGGTTCATTGAAGTTAGCTAATTTTACTTGTTTTGGAAAGTTTTGACCAGCCAAATTTTCTTGTTCTATTGGCAGATAATTTTGCTTAGTTCAAATAAAATACCCCTCATTTTTGTATTTTTTTTTTTCTTGTTTTTGAACACTGACTTTTTGCAGCGCAGTGGGCCTTCCTGTCTGCAGCTCCACTCAGAAGTGACCACATTGTGTGCCGAGGACACAACAACGATAAGCGACTTGGTGAGAGTGCATGCGCATGCGGACGCGAGGCCACACACACGTACACACCGACACACAACTGAACAATGCCTGTTGTGACATTTGAAGGAAGCTTCCAGACGGCTAGGCTAATTAGCCACAACAACCCTTTATCTGGAAAATCAAACGCGGCGCCTATCTGATCAATTAAAAAGAACAAAGACACGGTGGAAACTGAGATATGTTTTGCTTGGAGGGAGCCGTTTCCACACCGTGCCAAAAAAGATTTACGATGTATATCAACAAGACCTTAATACGCTTTGTAGCAGGCTTTTAGGCATTTTTTCCCGTTCCGCTTATGTTTAGGGTCAAGGCAAGTCTACCATCTGACGACGGGCGAAAGAGGACTTCACTCTGGACTGGTCGGCAGTCAATCACAGAGCACACATACAGTCCCTGGCAAAAAACGATGGCATCACCAAACTTGGAAGACCCTCCTGCCTCGTTAAAGGGGAACATTATCACCAGACCTATGTAAGCGTCAATATATACCTTGATGTTGCAGAAAAAAGACCATATATTTTTTTAACCGATTTCCGAACTCTAAATGGGTGAATTTTGGCGAATTAAACGCCTTTCTATTATTCGCTCTCAGAGTTGTGACGTCACATCGGGAAGCAATCCGCCATTTTCTCAAACACCGAGTCCAATCAGCTCTGTTATTTTCCGTTTTTTTCGACTGTTTTACGTACCTTGGAGACATCATGCCTCGTCGGTGTGTTGTCGGAGGGTGTAACAACAGGGACGGATTCAAGTTGCACCAGTGGCCCAAAGATGCGAAAGTGGCAAGAAATTGGATGTTTGTTCCGCACACTTTACCGACGAAAGCTATGCTACGACAGAGATGGCAAGAATGTGTGGATATCCTGCGACACTCAAAGCAGATGCATTTCCAACGATAAAGTCAAAGAAATCTGCCGCCAGACCCCCATTGAATCTGCCGGAGTGTGTGAGCAATTCAGGGACAAAGGACCTCGGTAGCACGGCAAGCAATGGCGGCAGTTTGTTCCCGCAGACGAGCGAGCTAAACCCACTATCGACCCTAGTTTCCCTGGCCTGCTGACATCAACTCCAAAACTGGACGGATCAGCTTTCAGGAAAAGAGAGCGGATGAGGGTATGTCTACAGAATATATTAATTGATGAAAATTGGGCTGTCTGCACTCTCAAAGTGGATGTTGTTGCCAAATGTATTTCATATGCTGTAAACCTAGTTCATAGTTGTTAGTTTCCTTTAATGCCAAACAAACACATACCAATCGTTGGTTAGAAGGCGATCGCCGAATTCGTCCTCGCTTTCTCCCGTGTCGCTGGCTGTCGTGTCGTTTTCGTCGGTTTCGCTTGCATACGGTTCAAACCGATATGGCTCAATAGCTTCAGTTTCTTCTTCAATCTGCCATTTTCTCACTTTCGTCGGTGTGTTGTCGGAGGGTGTAACAACACGAACAGGGACGGATTCAAGTTGCACCAGTGGCCCAAAGATGCCAAAGTGGCAAGAAATTGGACGAAATTTGTTCAAAATACGAGGGTGCGGGGAAAGCCGACGAAATGGTCAGTCGTTTGTTCCGCACACTTTACCGACGAAAGCTATGCTACGACAGAGATGGCAAGAATGTGTGGATATCCTGCGACACTCAAAGCAGATGCATTTCCAACGATAAAGTCAAAGAAATCTGCCGCCAGACCCCCATTGAATCTGCCGGAGTGTGTGAGCAATTCAGGGACAAAGGACCTCGGTAGCACGGCAAGCAATGGCGGCAGTTTGTTCCCACAGACGAGTGAGCAAAAACCCCTGGATGTCTTGGCTCACACCGTCCCTTATGCCACCGAAGATGATCAAGAGAAGAATATCGACCCTAGCTTCCCTGGCCTGCTGACATCAACTCCAAAACTGGACAGATCAGCTTTCAGGAAAAGAGAGCGGATGAGGGTATGTCTACAGAATATATTAATTGATGAAAATTGGGCTGTCTGCACTAGGGATGTCCCGATCCGATATTTGGATCGGATCAGCTGCCGATATTTGTCAAAAATTGCGTATCGGCAAGGCATGGGAAAATGCCGATCCAGATCCAGTTTAAAAAAAAACTCTGGTCCGTGTTTTCCAACGCACCTATTTAAATTCCACTTTTCTGCTGCTCCGTAATTTCCGTTCCGCATTTTCCAGCACACCTTCAACACATCCACAATTCTCACGCAGTTGCTTTTAGCTGCTGGCATTACACGACAGGCTCTTCTCACTCTTTCCTGTGTCTCCCTCTCACAGACAGCGAGCGCACCTTCTTACACACGTCACATACTGTCACGTCATACGTCACATACTGTCACGTCATACGTCACATACGTATACGTCCTCTCCCAGCAGAGAGCGAGGTAGCGGCAAGGCTAACGTTAGCTGTGATGCTAGCGCAGCCGCTAAGGTGCGCGCCTGCTCAAACGTCCTCTGCGCACGGCAAATCTATGCCACGCACAAAATCAAATAAAAAAATAAGCGCATAACAATTTTCGACACACGGACACGACAGAGACAACAGTTTTCGTCATCATTGTTCAAATATTGTGACGTCTGTCGAGACGCTTATCTCCATTCGGTGCCACACGTCCAGACTCCACACCATCAAAATGGCAAAAATTTCCACATAAACACCGTATGAAAAAATTTGTGATTTTTTTAGTTGTGATTTCCTTCTCTGCATGAAAGTTTAAAAGTAGCATATATTAATGCAGTATGAAGAAGAATGTTTTAATGTAGACATGCCACACCCTGGATTATAAATAATGTAAATAATTCAATGTGATTATCTTGTGTGATGACTGTATTATGATGATAGTATATATCTGATAGTATATATCTGTATCATGAATCAATTTAAGTGGACCCCGACTTAAACAAGTTAAAAAACTTATTGGGGTGTTACCATTTAGTGGTCAATTGTACGGAATATGTACTTCACTGTGCAACCTACTAATAAAAGTCTCAATCAATCAATCAAAACACATAGAATCATCATACTGCTGTGATTATATGCATCAAGTGTTCATTCAAGGATAAGGCAAAATATCGAGATATATATCGTGTATCGCAATATGGCCTTAAAATATCGCAATATTAAAAAAAGGCCATATCGCCCAGCCCTAGTTTCAATGATGCCATTTCTGTTTGTCATGTATAATTTTGTCTATTTTGTGTTTATCCTTGAATAAACAGGTCAGTTTCTTGTTACCAACCATTGTGTATTATTCAAACTCCCCTAATTCAGCTGGCTAGTTGTTATCAAGAGTACTAAAACCCTTTTCAACATGATTCTGACAACTAAGTAGGCTAAATAACTTTAAACTTTAATACATGCTCGGATAGGCCAGTATCGGTCAGTATCGGTAAGTATCGGTATCGGATCGGAAATGCAAAAACAATATCGGTATCGTATCGGAAGTGCAAAAACCTGGATCGGGACATCCCTAGTCTGCACTCTCAAAGTGCATGTTGTTGCCAAATGTATTTCATATGCTGTAAACCTAGTTCATAGTTGTTAGTTTCCTTTAATGCCAAACAAACACATACCAATCGTTGGTTAGAAGGCGATCGCCGAATTCGTCCTCGCTTTCTCCCGTGTCGCTGGCTGTCGTGTCGTTTTCGTCGGTTTCGCTTGCATACGGTTCAAACCGATATGGCTCAATAGCTTCAGTTTCTTCTTCAATTTCGTTTTCGCTACCTGCCTCCACACTACAACCATCCGTTTCAATACATGCGTAATCTGTTGAATCGCTTAAGCCGCTGAAACTCGAGTCTGAATCCGAGCTAATGTCGCTATAACTTGCTGTTCTTTCCGCCATGTTTGTTTGTGTTGGCTTCACTATGTGACGTCACAGGAAAATGGACGGGTGTATATAACGATGGTTAAAATCAGGCACTTTGAAGCTTTTTTTAGGGATATTGCGTGATGGGTAAAATTTTGAAAAAAAACTTCGAAAAATAAAATAAGCCACTGGGAACTGATTTTTAATGGTTTTAACCCTTCTGAAATTGTGATAATGTTCCCCTTTAAGATCTCCTGTTTGGGAACACTTTGGTTGTGCGATACAACAATGAACATTGTTCAGCAGCTGCTTCTGACAACACGTCAAACATGCTAACCCATTTGAAGCGTCACCACCGCATTCAAGCAGCCTCTCCTCGGCGAGTCAGGCAGGGCTAAAGCAATAACAAATGTTTTTATAGCAGCAGATTTAAAACCATATTGCATTAAAAACTAGATTTTGACCCACTTCTATGGTGGAAGAACAATAAGCCAATATATCCTCTTACTGCCAAGTTAGTGTTGCGTTTCGGACCAGTTGTTCCTCCCAGGGAATTCAAGTCACAAGTCGCTTCCAAGCTTTTTACGACACTTAAAGCTGAGTTGAAAAACCACCAGAGACAGAATAGGTATTTTGTTGTATATTTTCAAAGCTTTGCAGATATACTTTCAGACCAGTCCAGCATAGAACATTCTATCGCCCCGCCAAAATGGTCTCCCTTTCCCGATCCCAAAACCCTCTCTTTTCTCCCCTCTCTGTAGTCAAAATACATGCTAGTCTAAACACATTCCAAAGCCTCAAGGTTAACACACACAGTTTACTTGCAGACAAAGCAGCAAGAGAAGAAATGGAAAACACGAGCTGTTTTCAAATATGACTATGAAATAAAAGAAGTACAACTTAAATTCGGATATATGTAAATATCTTCCTCCGACATTAGCCAGGCTGGGGGGGGGGGAAGAAAAGTTAATCTGAGGCTGAGTTGACTTGAAACTGTTTAATGTTGCACTTTTTATATGTAGAAGAAAAGTTTTGTCATTTTATTTAATCTGAGCAAGTCCCGAGTACCAAGACACAGTGTTGTTTGATGTCATTCTGTGTATAGTTTGTTAAAATATCAGTATAGTCCTATTACCTACTGCTTAGGTATTTATTTTTAAAACAATAATTTTTGCTGAAGCACTGTAATATGTTTAGTGTCCACATGCTATTAGTATACAAGTCACATGTCTATATCTAATACATCTGCTAGTTCTTTGCTAAAAATGCATACTCATACCTGCCAACTACTCCGGTTTTCCCGTAATTAGTACGGTTTTCATCAACCTATTCCGGGTTACGGTTGCAGTGATAAAAAATACGGTTTTTCATTAATTAAAAAAAATATTTAAAAAAAAGTTTTATTCACGAAATCGCGTAACAACAATGACAATCGACACTGCTTCCCGTAACTTCCTATCGAGCCATTCCGAATGCCATGCGCGAGGCTATTTATAGCACCGCTGCCAAGCACGAGGCACCTGTTGCCCATTGTTTCCAAACGAGCGAACGATCATGGAATCAGCCGGAGAAAAATCGCAAACGAGTCTTAAACCGAAAAGAAAACTGCAGTCATTCCGTGAAGAATATTCAAAAGCCTATCCGGGAATAATTATCCGTTCCAAAAAGGGTGAAAACTACGCGAATTGCACCTTGTGCAGACAAGATTTTTTCGATCGGACACGGAGGAATTAGCGATGTAAAAGACCACGTTGGGACAAAAAAACACAAGTCTAATGCCGTTGCTAAATTTTGATTTTAGCCACAAAAAGGTAATGACACCAATGTTATCTATTGGAATTGTTTAGTACTGTTATACTGTTAAAAGTGTTTATACTATTTATGCTTTCAAGTCCAAGTTGAAGAAATCTTGTTAAATGTTGACAGGATAACTACCAAAATACAGAAGTATGTCCTTAATATTTTTGCAGTGCTATTTCTGTTGAAAAGTTAAAATGATTACATTAGAGATGTGATGTGCCACTTTTCAAGTGTCTGATGGCTTAAATTAATTTTCATGAATTTTTCATATTTTGAATTCTTTTGAAAGGCTTACAAAAAAACTACATTTGAATTGTAATTCCATGCTATTGACAGAACTATTAATTTTAATGAAGTTAGCTTACCATGTTTACAGTATGATAATTGTGATAGAAATGTGAATTTTAGGCACAGAATATTTTTTTACAATTGAACAAGGCAGTAGATTATACAAGCTTGGACAGAAAGTTAATGACACCAATTTTTTTATTTTTATAGAATTGTTTAGTACTGTTTTACCATTTGTTTACTGTAAAAAGTGTTTATACTGTTTATACTTTCAATTAACAAATTGAAGTCTTGTGAAAGGTTGACAGGATAACTGGCATTAACTGTCAAAATAATTTCAAACTATTGAAGTTAGCTTACAGAATAAACATGTCAATCAACCCATATGATTTTTGCTGTAATATTTTTGTTTTGAAAAGTCACTGTGACTGATAGAAAAGTGATGGTTTTAGCAACATTTTAACCTGTCTGAATGCTAATAATCATTTTGCGTCGGGGGGCGAACCTGAACCCCCCACCAGGACTTTGTCCTGGACCTACCGGGGCCTGCGGCCCCTGGACCCTGGCTACTAGGTTTTTCTGATTTCAAAAGTTGGCAGGTATGCATACTGTTACTCAGAAGAGTCATCTTCAGATTAGGAACCTTTGAACAACAATGAAAACCATATGTCTGAGTTGGGTCTGTACGCATTTTGAGTAGTTTAATGTGTGTAATAGCAGATTTGGAGTTGAAAAAAGACAGACATCTAAGGTTACTTTGAGAAATGCGCAACGAGCAAATATCACTGATTGCATAGAATAGCCCATAAACACAATGTAAGGCAGAGCTGGGCAAATATTTTGACTCGGGGCCACATTGAGAGAAAAAAATGTGTCCGTGGGACCCCCAAGTGAACATTGCTTCAACGACGAGAAAGACGAGTGTGGTGCAAACACGGCATTCAAGCAGCCTCTCCTCGGCGAGTCAGGCAGGGCTAAAGCAATAACAAAGCAGATTTAAGACCATATTGCATTAAAAACTAGATTTTGACCCACTTCTTTTTTCTGCAGACAATGTGGATAAACTGATTTTTCTGGCAAAAAACATGAAAATTGAGTGAAAGTCACCAGGGTTAAAGATAATCTGAGGCTGAGTTGACTTGAAACTGTTTCATGTTGCACTGTTTATATGTAGAAGAAAAGTTTTGTCATTTTATTTAATCTGAGCAACAACTTGAGGCAGTTTAATGTTGATGAACGTGGACCCCGACTTAAACAAGTTGAAAAACTTATTGGGGTGTTACCATTTAGTGGTCAATTGTACGGAATATGTACTGTACTGTGCAATCTACTAATAAAAGTCTCAATCAAAAAAAGCACTTTATATGTAGAAAAGTTTTGTTAAGAAACCATTCTGAGCCTTATCTTATTTAGTTTTTATTTTCTATATGTTGACCACATTAACCCTGGCAATGGACCCTGTGTGTATATGTATGTTATGCCTTTGCTTACAAATTTGGTAAATAAATAACCAAAAAATTTATATTTTGTTGTTTTCTTACTGTACCGAAAATGAACCGAACCGTGACCTCTAAACCGAAATTTTTGTGTACCGTTACACCCCTATTATCCCCATAAAAAACTATTCAGTGCGCATATTGTCCAAGCCCAAAAAAGACGACTGACACATAACATTTCTGTATCTTTAAAAATCAGTACGCACTTAAACAGAGTCCAGGAAACATTATTGCTTTTTATAATCGTGAATTTGGTGGCTGGTTTGTCAATTAATCCTGTTTATCCGCAATCAAAAGTATGTTTTTTAATTTTGTCCGACTGTGCGATTGCACTGCAAAAACTGAAATCTAAGTAAGATGAAATATCTCAAATAAGGGTGATATTTGCTTAGTTTCTGTTTGATAAGATAATTCTTCTCACTAAGCAGATTTTATGTTAGAGTGTTTTACTTGTTTTAAGTGTTTTGCTCCTAAATGATCTCAGTAAGATATTACAGCTTGTTGCTGAGATTTGATGACCTATATTGAGTAAAACATGCTTGGAACTAGAATATCAACTGTTGCAAAGCTGTGTCATCAACACTCACAAGTATAAAACTACTTTTTTAAAGTAATCATTTCTTACTTCAAGGTTCAAGGTTCAAGGTTCAACTTTATTGTCCCCGCGGGAAAATTTGTCTTGGGCACAGTGCATCATTGCTTTCTTAACATACCCAAAAACAACAGAACAAAAACACAAGCACAGACACAACCACAACCATACAACTAACATTTAAACATCAGAACATGGACCTTGATAGACATAGGTGGCACTTTGATGTAGGCATAAAATCTACAGTATGGAGATAAAGATAAAGTACCAATGTGCATTGCACTAGAGCTCATGGATAAAGTGCTGTGTGCTAAAGGGCTTAGTTCTAAAGTGCTATGTGCTAGAGTGCTATGTGCTAAAAAAGTGCTAACCTATGTATTAAAATTCTATTGCACATTGTTGGTCAGCTTAATGGAGGCTGGGACAAATGATAATTTAAGGCGGTTAGATTTGCATAGTGGGACCCGGAGTCTTCTCCCTGATGGCAGGGTTCCATATTCAGGAAAGAGTGGGTGTTGTGAGTTGGAAATAATTTTCTTAGCTTTTTTCCTAACTGCCTGCTCATAGCTGCTCTGTATAGGCTCATATTCTTTCCTCCCTACGATTTTCATTGCCGTTTTATGCATGCCGGCCAGTTTGCTTTTTAGCTTAACGGTTAGGTTGCCAAACCATGAGGTGATCCCGTATCTAATGATGCTCTCTACAATGGCACGGTAGAAAATCATCATGATGTGACTGCTTACGCCGTACAATCTTAATCTTCGCAAAAAATATAGCCTCTGTTGCAGTCTATTGCACAGTTTGTCAATATGTGTCTTCCAGCAGAGAAGATTATCAATATGAACCCCTAAATATTTATATGAGGATACCTGGGTGATTTCCTGATTTTTGATGACCACTGGCTCATGGTCAGTCACTTTCCAAGGATCCAAAACCATTTCCTGTGTCTTGGTCACATTTAAAATAAGATGGTTAGTGTCACACCACCTAATAAATAGGTCTATCTCGTCTTGGTACACAGAGGGGTCCGTATCCTTGTGTAGAAGGCTTAGGAGCACGGTATCGTCCGCAAATTTCACCATATAATTGTTAGGGTGCACAGTCCTACAATCATTGGTGTAAAATGTAAATAGTGTTGGTGATTTTCAAGCATGAAAAAAAAAATCATGATGCCAAGGGCATATCATTACGTCAAGATAATGGCACTAGCATTTACTTAATTTAAGAATATTTTTCAACATATTGAGCAAAAAGGTCTAATTTTTTTTGCTACCAAGAAAAGTGCACTTGTTATTAGTGAGAATATACTTATTTTAAGCTATTTTTGGGTTCATTGAGGTTAGCTAATTTTATTTATTTTGGAAAGTCTTGACAAGCCAAATTTTCTTGTTCTATTGGCAGAAAATGTTGCTTAGTTCAAATAAAATACCCCTAAATTTTTTTTTTTTTTCTTGTTTTTGAACACTGATTTTTTGCAGTGTAGTCCTTTGTTCAACTTATTTAGTTATACTGGTGGTGTTCCTCAAGGTTCCATTTTAGGTCCACTCTATTTCATTACGTGGGCTATTCAACAGGTGGCCTGCAGGTTCAGTTAAAAAAAAAAAAAAAAAACGTGTAAGAGACTCACAAATTTTGCAGCAGATTCTTAAAAACACAAGTGCTGTCATAGATGATCTCTGACTAGGTTTTTCGCAAAAAAAAATAAAAAATACATGTCTACTGTAGAGGACACTGGTTGTTCGGATACTGAGCAAAAATGTCTTTTTTTTTTCTACCAAGAAAAGTGCACTTATTATTAGTGAGAATATACTTATTTTAAGGTATTTTCGGGTTCATTGAGGTTAGCTAATTTTATTTATTTTGGAAAGTCTTGACAAGCCAAATTTTCTTGTTCTATTGGCAAAAAATGTTGCTTAATTCAAATAAAATACCCCTAAATTATATATATATATTTTTTCTTGTTTTTGAACACTGATTTTTTGCAGTGTAGTCCTTTGTTCAACTTATTTAGTTATACTGGTGGTGTTCCTCAAGGTTCCATTTTAGGTCGACTCTATTTCATTACGTGGGCTATTCAACTCGTGACCTGCAGGTTCAGTTAAAAAAAACAAAAAACGTCTAAGAGACTCACAAATTTTGCAGCAGATTCTTAAAAACACAAGTGCTGTCATAGATGATCTCTGACTAGCTTTTTCGCAAAAAAAAATAAAAAATACATGTCTACTGTAGAGGACACTGGTTGTTCGGATATTGAGCAAAAAGGTCTCTTTTTTTTCTACCAAGAAAAGTGCACTTATTATTAGTGAGAATATACTTATTTTAAGGTATTTTTGGGTTCATTGAGGTTAGCTAATTTTATTTTGGAAAGTCTTGACAAGCCAAAATTTCTTGTTCAATTGGCAGAAAATGTTGCTTACGGTAATTCAAATAAAATACCCCTAATTTTTTTTTTCTTTTCTTGTTTTTGAACACTGATTTTTTGCAGTGTAGTCCTTTGTTCAGCTTATTTAGTTATACTGGTGGTGTTCCTCAAGGTTCCATTTTAGGTCCACTCTATTTCATTACGTGGACTATTCAACTGGTGGCCTGCAGGTTCAGTTAAAAAAAAAAAAAAACGTGTAAGAGAGTCACAAATTTTGCAGCAGATTCTTAAAAACACAAGTGCTGTCATAGATGATCTCTGACTAGGTTTTTCGCAAAAAAAAAAAAAAAATACATGTCTACTGTAGAGGACACTGGTTGTTCGGATATTGAGCAAAAGGTCTCTTTTTTTTCTACCAAGAAAAGTGCACTTATTATTAGTGAGAATATACTTATTTTAAGGTATTTTTGGGTTCATTGAGGTTAGCTAATTTTACTTGTTTTGGAAAGTCTTGACAAGCCAATTTTTCTTGTTCTATTGGCAGATAATTTTGCTTAGTTCAAATAAAATACCCCTAATTTTTGTTTTTTCTTGTTTTTGAACACTGACTTTTTGCAGTGTGCGATTGAGTTAGACACCTCTGCACTAACAGTACCAAGGACGGTCCAGCAACATTATCAATGAAACGGCTATTTACCAGATTTTATTGAACTCCTACTAAAACAAAACATTTTTAAGACTGGAATTCTATTTTGATTTGTCAACACTATTCAGATCTTCACTACAAATTATCTTTTTGTGCCTTTTTGTTATCGCTAATGTAAAAAATCAATAGTTTAAACTTCAGCTTTTCTGTACACAGCTTTAATTGTATTCATTTAAATAACATCCTTGAGTACCGTAGTGTCCATTGAGGCGGAAAAGTCATGTCCACTGTCTGCCATGTCCACGGGAAGTGGAAATGTTCTGTTTCCTGGTGTATTTCTGCGGTCACACCTGGACAGGGCCTTTAATAACTCCACAGAGGCCCGGACCCCGCCTGGCCTCGAGTGTAAGGTCACAGTTAAGGGAAGTGGCCTCGTACTCACAACTCCTGCATGCAGGGATCAAAGCGCCAGAGCCGTGTTCTAACTGTTTTTCTCACTGATGAGAATGGGAACAAAAGCTTGGATGGACGGATCTAGAAAACGGACCTTTAGACCATTCGCAAGTTGGTAACATACAGAGTTATTACTGCATGAACAAATGTATAGGGAACATTCTACTGAATTGGAAATAAAATGTATAAATACATGATACAACTAATATAAATGTATTTTTCTTGAGCAAAGTGTCCTGCTCATTTAAGCTCATTTAAACTACTTTGAACACTGGAAAAATAGAATTTGTTGCATGTTCCAATTTCCTAAATGTAGACTTTCCCATAAAACATAATCAGTTAAATCTTGTAAAAATGTATTTCTTTTTATACCTATAAAAGTGAACATTCATGCGTTTAATCACAAAACATTATCTCATTATTCATGTATAAACGCAGATTAATTGCACCATTTATTTTGACCGTGTATGCTCCTTTACCTTGGTTACCTGAAAGACGAAACAGGTTGTTATAGCAGTGTTTCCCACACATTCATTTATTTGTGGCGGCCCGCCACGAAAGAATTACGTCCGCCACAAATGGATTTTTTGGCTTTTGACTCGCTCGACCGCTCATAAAAGCAATGGGACTCTGTCTGTGAATGTACCTTGTAGTTACAACTCCGGTGCAGTAGGTGGCGGTAGCCATTGTAACTCCGCCAATAGCACTTAATTCACCTGGTGGGCCAGAAGAAGAAGAAGAAGAAGACGAAGACGGACGGGATCAAAATACGAGGGTAATATAGGTTATAGGTAGATAGGTTATAGCTGCATCGCTCGCGGGTCGTCATATATTTAACGTTAATCCGCGATTTCACCAAGCGTTTCACTGACGGTGAGCAGCCTGACGCTGCTTCATTAACACCGCCGCTGTTTGACTCGGTGTCCGGGGCAGACGCACGTAATAACAATCACGTGTTTTCATACCGACGAGCTAACGTGTCCAGGTTATAACCCTGTTGTCAATAAACACACGTGGAGACGGTGCTTCAGATACTACATTAATACTCAAGCTAAAATGTCCACTGTCCACTGCAGCATGTGAATGCAATGAAAAGAATAAAATCTGAGCCAACCAGCTGTTAAAATGTTGTCCATGTTAATGTTTTGGCCATTAAAGGCCCTTCATTTCAAGATATCAACTGTGATCGGGCTTTAAACAGGTGGCTGACCTGTTCAGATGAGTGTAACTGCTACTGGTCAAATCATGTGAAATAGCATTTAATTTTACATGTATGCAATGCCATTTAAATGTAATTATAGATAATAATAATAATAATAAATACTGTGTAGTGTTGTAAATAGTCAACGGGAAGGATTTTAGTAAGATATAAGCCATGAGCACTACACAGCCAGAAAAAAACCCAGGCAGGACAAGTAAAAATATTGGGGCAAGTAGATTTGAGAAAAAAATTAGGGCGGAGAGAACAGGTGAGACTCAGCAAACACTGAAAAATAAAGCAGGGTCAGATCAGAAATGCACTTTTCTCATGAAAAGGGTCCTAATTTATATTCTTATGTGCCTTATAGAGAGGACCACGACAAAACATACACCTCTGCCTCTGTTTCACTTCATGTTGCTGGTAAATAATATGGTTGTAGTAGTAGGCTAAAGTTAAATTATTTAGTATGCACTAATTAAAGGGGCAGAGCTTTAAGAGACATTTTAGCTTTTATATTTTATAAGATATATTTTTTGTAAGAACCACAATTAATAAATATATTTCAGTATAACTAATTGTTCAAATCTGTATATAAATATGTACATAAAGTGTTGTAATTATATTCCAACTCCGCGTTCTTCTTGGTCGTCGCCGCAGCCGCCGCCACCCCCCGACCACACCACCACAAATAGATACCTGCCCTGTGGGAAACACTGTATAGGGTCAGTGATCAGGTCACTGCATACGTTAGTTAAAGTTAAAGTACCCGTGATTGTCACACACACACATACACTACACTGCAAAAACTGAAATCTAAGTAAGATGAAATATCTCAAATAAGGGTGATATTTGCTTATCTTCTGTCTGATAAGATAATTCTTCTCACTAAGCAGATGTTATGTTAGAGTGTTTTACTTGTTTTAAGTGTTTTGCTCCTAAATGATCTCAGTAAGATATTACAGCTTGTTGCTGAGATTTGATGACCTATATTGAGTAAAACATGCTTGAAACTAGAATATCAAGTGTTGCAAAGCTGTGTCATCAAC
The DNA here is from genome assembly GCF_033978685.3 of Nerophis lumbriciformis. NCBI lineage: Eukaryota > Metazoa > Chordata > Actinopteri > Syngnathiformes > Syngnathidae > Nerophis > Nerophis lumbriciformis. The sequence continues at coordinate 2,094,092 of NC_084559.2, read as the reverse complement.
ACTCACAAGTATAAAACTACTTAAAAAAAAAAAAAAAAATCTTATTTCAAGCATGAAAAAAAAAAAATCATGACTTTGACACAACTGTGTCTCATAATAAAACAGATGACAGCCAAATGGACTTTGCTGTTTTATTTTCAATGAAACAATAGAACATACGTACTCATATAGTAGTACAGTTGGCACAGTACAGTAAACTGACAGTTAATATTTAAACATTTAACATTTCTAACAATTTTGAACAGAAATAGTTCATGCACATTCAGATAAATTCCTCAAAATTACAATTAAAAAAATGTTGGCCGGGGGCCGGGCTGTATATATGCGCACTAATTGACTGAAAGAGCACACACTTGGCGCGATGATGTCATGTTATCTATGGAAAAATGCATTTTTAGACAATATGATTTGCCTGAGCGGCTAGGAGACCCCGAGAGTAACAAGCGCTTGCCTTGTTGCCTTTCCATTAAGAACAATAAATTAGTTTTTAGTATAAGTTTGCTGGTTTCAAGAAATGTAATGCCGAGCATATATCATTATGTCAAGATAATGGCACTAGCATTTACTTCATTTAAGAATATTTTTCAACATATTGAGCAAAAAGGTCTCTTTTTTTTTTTTCTACCAAGAAAAGTGCACTTGTTATTAGTGAGAATATACTTATTTTAAGGTATTTTTGGTTCATTGAAGTTAGCTAATTTTACTTGCCAAATTTTCTTGTTCTATTGGCAGAAAATGTTGCTTAGTTAAAATAAAATACCCCTAAATTATTTTTATTTTTTTCTTGTTTTTGAACACTGATTTTTTGCAATGTAGTCCTTTGTTCAACTTATTTAGTTATACTGGTGGTGTTCCTCAAGGTTCCATTTTAGGTCCACTCTATTTCATTACGTGGGCTATTCAACTGGTGGCCTGCAGGTTCAGTTAAAAAAACAAAAACATGTAAGAGACTCACATTTTTGCAGCAGATTCTTAAAAACACGAGAGTGCTGTCATAGATGATCTTTGACTAGCTTTTTTGCAAAAAAAAAAACAACCTCTGTAACTTTGACAAAATACATGTCTACTGTAGAGGACACTGGTTGTCCGGATATTGAGCAAAAAGGTCTCTTTTTTTTTCTACCAAGAAAAGTGCACTTATTATTAGTGAGAATATACTTATTTTAAGGTATTTTTGGGTTCATTGAGGTTAGCTAATTTTACTTGTTTTGGAAAGTCTTGACAAGCCAAATTTTCTTGTTCTATTGGCAGATAATTTTGCTTCGTTCAAGTAAAATACCCCTCATTTTTGTATTTCTTTTTCTTGTTTTTGAACACTGACTTTTTGCAGTGAAGATAAACATGGGCATCGTCTTAAATATATCAAATCTCGGTGCATTGTGAAACATGTTGTTTGTCTTTGTGGCTCATTTTGATTTTGCAGTGTTTAAAACTCAGATAAAAGCAGAAAATAACTGTGTTCACAGCATTTCATGCATGTGACAATACTCGGTGTTTTCAACAGTAATTGCAAATATTCGCACCGACGGTCTCACGCTATGACGATGTGGGAATTCAGTCACATGAGGAAATGGCAAACGTCATTTCAGCTGTAGGGTCACGCACATCCTTGTTGCTCTCACACGCATAAGCACAAAAACACACACACACACACAGACACACAGAAACATAACTGGAAAAGCGTTAGGAGTTTAAAGGAAAATCACACACTGCAAAAAGTCAAGTGTTCAAAAACAAGAAAAAAAATACAAAAATTAGGGGTATTTTATTTGAACTAAGCAAAATTATCTGCCAATAGAACAAGACAATTTGGCTTGTCAAGACTTTCCAAAACAAGTAAAATTAGCTAACCTCAATGAACCCAAAAATACCTTAAAATAAGTATATTCTCACTAATAATAAGTGCACTTTTCTTGGTAACTGAACCTGCAGGCCAGGAGTTGAATAGCCCACGTAATGAAATAGAGTGGACCTAAAATGGAACCTTGAGGAACACCACCAGTATAACTAAATAAGTTGAACAAAGGACTACACTGCAAAAAATCAGTGTTCAAAAACAAGAAAAAAAAAAATAATAATTTAGGAGTATTTTATTTGAACTAAGCAACATTTTCTGCCAATAGAACAAGAAAATTTGGCTTGTCAAGACTTTCCAAAATAAGTAAAATTAGCTAACCTCAATGAACCCAAAAATACCTTAAAATAAGTATATTCTCACTAATAACAAGTGCACTTTTCTTGGTAGAAAAAAAAGAGACCTTTTTGCTCAATATCCTGACAACCAGTGTCCTCTACAGTAGACATGTATTTTGTCAAAGTTAGAGGTTTTTTTTTTTTTTGCGAAAAAGCTAGTCAAAGATCATCTATGACAGCACTTGTGTTTTTAAGAATCTGCTGCAAAATTTGTGAGTCTCTTACACGTTTTTTTTTTTTAACTGCACCTGCAGGCCACCTGTTGAATAGCCCACGTAATGAAATAGAGTGGACCTAAAATGGAACCTTGAGGAACACCACCAGTATAACTAAATAAGTTGAACAAAGGACTACACTGCAAAAAATCAGTGTTCAAAAACAAGAAAAAAAAAATAATAATTTAGGAGTATTTTATTTGAACTAAGCAACATTTTCTGCCAATAGAACAAGAAAAATTGGCTTGTCAAGACTTTCCAAAACAAGTAAAATTAGCTAACCTTAATGAACCTCAAAATACCTTAAAATAAGTATATTCTCACTAATAATAAGTGCATTTTTCTTGGTAGAAAAAAAAGAGAGCTTTTTGCTCAATATCCGAACAACCAGTGTCCTCTACAGTAGACATGTATTTTGTCAAAGTTACAGAGGTTTTTTTTTTTTTGCGAAAAAGCTAGTCAAAGATCATCTATGACAGCACTTGTGTTTTTAAGAATCTGCTGCAAAATTTGTGAGTCTCTTACACGTTTTTTTTTTTTAACTGAACCTGCAGGCCACTTGTTGAATAGCCCACGTAATGAAATAGAGTGGACCTAAAATGGAACCTTGAGGAACACCACCAGTATAACTAAATAAGTTGAACAAAGGACTACACTGCAAAAAATCAGTGTTCAAAAACAAGAAAAAAAAAAATATAATTTAGGAGTATTTTATTTGAACTAAGCAACATTTTCTGCCAATAGAACAAGAAAATTTGGCTTGTCAAGACTTTCCAAAACAAGTAAAATTAGCTAACCTCAATGAACCCCAAAATACCTTAAAATAAGTATATTCTCACTAATAACAAGTGCACTTTTCTTGGTAGAAAAAAAAAAGAGAGCTTTTTGCTCAATATCCGGACAACCAGTGTCCTCTACAGTAGACATGTATTTTGTCAAAGTTACAGAGGTTTTTTTTTTTTTTTGCGAAGAAGCTAATCAAAGATCATCTATGACAGCACTCTCGTGTTTTTAAGAATCTGCTGCAAAAATGTGAGTCTCTTACATGTTTTGTTTTTTTAACTGAACCTGCAGGCCACCAGTTGAATAGCCCACGTAATGAAATAGAGTGGACCTAAAATGGAACCTTGAGGAACACCACCAGTATAACTAAATAAGTTGAACAAAGGACTACACTGCAAAAAATCAGTGTTCAAAAACAAGAAAAAAATATATATAATTTAGGAGTATTTTATTTGAACTAAGCAACATTTTCTGCCAATAGAACAAGAAAATTTGGCTTGTCAAGACTTTCCAAAACAAGTAAAATTAGCTAACCTCAATGAACCCAAAAATACCTTAAAATAAGTATATTCTCACTAATAACAAGTGCACTTTTCTTGGTAGAAAAAAAAGGAGACCTTTTTCCTCAATATCCTGACAACCAGTGTCCTCTACAGTAGACATGTATTTTGTCAAAGTTACAGAGGTTTTTTTTTTTTTGCGAAAAAGCTAGTCAAAGATCATCTATGACAGCACTTGTGTTTTTAAGAATCTGCTGCAAAATTTGTTAGTCTCTTACACGTTTTTTTTTTTTAACTGAACCTGCAGGCCACCAGTTGAATAGCCCACGTAATGAAATAGAGTGGACCTAAAATGGAACCTTGAGGAACACCACCAGTATAACTAAATAAGTTGAACAAAGGACTACACTGCAAAAAATCAGTGTTCAAAAACAAGAAAAAAAAAAATATAATTTAGGAGTATTTTATTTGAACTAAGCAACATTTTCTGCCAATAGAACAAGAAAATTTGGCTTGTCAAGACTTTCCAAAACAAGTAAAATTAGCTAACCTCAATGAACCCCAAAATACCTTAAAATAAGTATATTCTCACTAATAACAAGTGCACTTTTCTTGGTAGAAAAAAAAAAAGAGAGCTTTTTGCTCAATATCCGGACAACCAGTGTCCTCTACAGTAGACATGTATTTTGTCAAAGTTACAGAGGTTTTTTTTTTTTTTTGCGAAGAAGCTAATCAAAGATCATCTATGACAGCACTCTCGTGTTTTTAAGAATCTGCTGCAAAAATGTGAGTCTCTTACATGTTTTGTTTTTTTAACTGAACCTGCAGGCCACCAGTTGAATAGCCCACGTAATGAAATAGAGTGGACCTAAAATGGAACCTTGAGGAACACCACCAGTATAACTAAATAAGTTGAACAAAGGACTACACTGCAAAAAATCAGTGTTCAAAAACAAGAAAAAAAAATATATAATTTAGGAGTATTTTATTTGAACTAAGCAACATTTTCTGCCAATAGAACAAGAAAATTTGGCTTGTCAAGACTTTCCAAAACAAGTAAAATTAGCTAACCTCAATGAACCCAAAAATAGCTTAAAATAAGTATATTCTCACTAATAATAAGTGCACTTTTCTTGGTAGAAAAAAAAAGAGAGCTTTTTGCTCAATATCCGAACCAGTGTCCTCTACAGTAGACATGTATTTTGTCAAAGTTACAGAGGTTTTTTTTTTGCGAAAAAGCTAGTCAAAGATCATCTATGACAGCACTTGTGTTTTTAAGAATCTGCTGCAAAATTTGTGAGTCTCTTACACGTTTTTTTTTTTTAACTGAACCTGCAGGCCACCTGTTGAATAGCCCACGTAATGAAATAGAGTGGACCTAAAATGGAACCTTGAGGAACACCACCAGTATAACTAAATAAGTTGAACAAAGGACTACACTGCAAAAAATCAGTGTTCAAAAACAAGAAAAAAATATATATAATTTAGGAGTATTTTATTTGAACTAAGCAACATTTTCTGCCAATAGAACAAGAAAATTTGGCTTGTCAAGACTTTCCAAAACAAGTAAAATTAGCTAACCTCAATGAACCCCAAAATACCTTAAAATAAGTATATTCTCACTAATAACAAGTGCACTTTTCTTGGTAGAAAAAAAAAAAGAGAGCTTTTTGCTCAATATCCGGACAACCAGTGTCCTCTACAGTAGACATGTATTTTGTCAAAGTTACAGAGGTTTTTTTTTTTTTGCGAAGAAGCTAATCAAAGATCATCTATGACAGCACTCTCGTGTTTTTAAGAATCTGCTGCAAAAATGTGAGTCTCTTACATGTTTTGTTTTTTTAACTGAACCTGCAGGCCACATGTTGAATAGCCCACGTAATGAAATAGAGTGGACCTAAAATGGAACCTTGAGGAACACCACCAGTATAACTAAATAAGTTGAACAAAGGACTACACTGCAAAAAATCAGTGTTCAAAAACAAGAAAAAAAAATATATAATTTAGGAGTATTTTATTTGAACTAAGCAACATTTTCTGCCAATAGAACAAGAAAATTTGGCTTGTCAAGGCTTTCCAAAACAAGTAAAATTAGCTAACCTCAATGAACCCAAAAATAGCTTAAAATAAGTATATTCTCACTAATAACAAGTGCACTTTTCTTGGTAGAAAAAAAAGAGACCTTTTTGCTCAATATCCGGACAACCAGTGTCCTCTACAGTAGACATGTATTTTGTCAAAGTTACAGAGGTTGTTTTTTTTTTTTGCGAAGAAGCTAGTCAGAGATCATCTATGACAGCACTTGTGTTTTTAAGAATCTGCTGCAAAAATTTGTGAGTCTCTTACACGTTTGTTTTTTTTAACTGAACCTGCAGGCCACCAGTTGAATAGCCCACGTAATGAAATAGAGTGGACCTAAAATGGAACCTTGAGGAACACCACAAGTATAACTAAATACGTTGAACAAAGGACTACACTGCAAAAAATCAGTGTTCAAAAACAAGAAAAAAAAAGAGAAAATGTAGGGGTATTTTATTTGAACTAAGCAAAATTATCTGCCAATAGAACAAGAAAATTTGGCTTGTCAAGACTTTCCAAAAAAGTAAACTTAGCTAACCTCAATGAACCCAAAAATACCTTAAAATAAGTATATTCTCACTAATAACAGGTGCACTTTTCTTGGTAGAAAAAAAAGAGACCTTTTTGCTCAATATCCGGACAACCAGTGTCCTCTACAGTAGACATGTATTTTGTCAAAGTTACAGAGGTTTTTTTTTTTTTGCGAAGAAGCTAGTCAAAGATCATCTATGACAGCACTCTCGTGTTTAAAGAATCTGCTGCAAAAATGTGAGTCTCTTACATGTTTTGTTTTTTTAACTGAACCTGCAGGCCACGAGTTGAATAGCCCACGTAATGAAATAGAGTGGACCTAAAATGGAACCTTGAGGAACACCACCAGTATAACTAAATAAGTTGAACAAAGGACTACACTGCAAAAAATCAGTGTTCAAAAACAAGAAAAAAATATATATAATTTAGGAGTATTTTATTTGAACTAAGCAAAATTATCTGCCAATAGAACAAGAAAATTTGGCTTGTGAAGACTTTCCAAAACAAGTAAAATTAGCTAACCTTAATGAACCCCAAAATACTTTAAAATAAGTATATTCTCACTAATAACAAGTGCACTTTTCTTGGTAGAAAAAAAAAAAGAGACCTTTTTGCTCAATATCCGGACAACCAGTGTCCTCTACAGTAGACATGTATTTTGTCAAAGTTAGAGGTTTTTTTTTTTTTGCGAAAAAGCTACTCAAAGATCATCTATGACAGCACTTGTGTTTTTAAGAATCTGCTGCAAAATTTGTGAGTCTCTTACACGGTTTTTTTTTTTAACTGAACTTACAGGCCACCTGTTGAATAGCCCACGTAATGAAATAGAGTGGACCTAAAATGGAACTTTGAGGAACACCACCAGTATAACTAAATAAGTTGAACAAAGGACTACACTGCAAAAAATCAGTGTTCAAAAACAAGAAAAAAAAAATATAATTTAGGAGTATTTTATTTGAACTAAGCAACATTTTCTGCCAATAGAACAAGAACATTTGGCTTGTCAAGACTTTCCAAAACAAGTAAAATTAGCTAACCTTAATGAACCCCAAAATAGCTTAAAATAAGTATATTCTCACTAATAACAAGTGCACTTTTCTTGGTAGAAAAAAAAGAGAGACCTTTTTGCTCAATATCCAGACAACTAGTGTCCTCTACAGTAGACATGTATTTTGTCAAAGTTACAGAGTTTTGTATTTTTTTTGCGAAAAAGCTAGTCAAAGATCATATATGACAGCACTTGTGTTTTTAAGAATCTGCTGCAAAATTTGTGAGTCTCTTACACGTTTTTTTTTTTTAACTGAACCTACAGGCCACCTGTTGAATAGCCCACGTAATGAAATAGAGTGGACCTAAAATGGAACCTTGAGGAACACCACCAGTATAACTAAATAAGTTGAACAAAGGACTACACTGCAAAAAATCAGTGTTCAAAAACAAGAAAAAAAAAATAAAAATTTAGGAGTATTTTATTTGAACTAAGCAACATTTTCTGCCAATAGAACAAGAAAATTTGGCTTGTCAAGACTTTCCAAAACAAGTAAAATTAGCTAACCTCAATGAACCCAAAAATACCTTAAAATAAGTATATTCTCACTAATAACAAGTGCACTTTTCTTGGTAGAAAAAAAAAAGAGACCTTTTTGCTCAATATCCGGACAACCAGTGTCCTCTACAGTAGACATGTATTTTGTCAAAGTTAGAGGTTGTTTTTTTTTTGCGAAAAAGCTACTCAAAGATCATCTATGACAGCACTTGTGTTTTTAAGAATCTGCTGCAAAATTTGTGAGTCTCTTACACGGTTTTTTTTTTTAACTGAACCTACAGGCCACCTGTTGAATAGCCCACGTAATGAAATAGAGTGGACCTAAAATGGAACCTTGAGGAACACCACCAGTATAACTAAATAAGTTGAACAAAGGACTACACTGCAAAAAATCAGTGTTCAAAAACAAGAAAAAAATATATATAATTTAGGAGTATTTTATTTGAACTAAGCAAAATTATCTGCCAATAGAACAAGAAAATTTGGCTTGTGAAGACTTTCCAAAACAAGTAAAATTAGCTAACCTTAATGAACCCCAAAATACTTTAAAATAAGTATATTCTCACTAATAACAAGTGCACTTTTCTTGGTAGAAAAAAAAAAAAGAGACCTTTTTGCTCAATATCCGGACAACCAGTGTCCTCTACAGTAGACATGTATTTTGTCAAAGTTAGAGGTTTTTTTTTTTTTGCGAAAAAGCTACTCAAAGATCATCTATGACAGCACTTGTGTTTTTAAGAATCTGCTGCAAAATTTGTGAGTCTCTTACACGGTTTTTTTTTTTAACTGAACCTACAGGCCACCTGTTGAATAGCCCACGTAATGAAATAGAGTGGACCTAAAATGGAACTTTGAGGAACACCACCAGTATAACTAAATAAGTTGAACAAAGGACTACACTGCAAAAAATCAGTGTTCAAAAACAAGAAAAAAAAAATATAATTTAGGAGTATTTTATTTGAACTAAGCAACATTTTCTGCCAATAGAACAAGAACATTTGGCTTGTCAAGACTTTCCAAAACAAGTAAAATTAGCTAACCTTAATGAACCCCAAAATAGCTTAAAATAAGTATATTCTCACTAATAACAAGTGCACTTTTCTTGGTAGAAAAAAAAGAGAGACCTTTTTGCTCAATATCCAGACAACTAGTGTCCTCTACAGTAGACATGTATTTTGTCAAAGTTACAGAGTTTTGTATTTTTTTTGCGAAAAAGCTAGTCAAAGATCATATATGACAGCACTTGTGTTTTTAAGAATCTGCTGCAAAATTTGTGAGTCTCTTACACGTTTTTTTTTTTTAACTGAACCTACAGGCCACCTGTTGAATAGCCCACGTAATGAAATAGAGTGGACCTAAAATGGAACCTTGAGGAACACCACCAGTATAACTAAATAAGTTGAACAAAGGACTACACTGCAAAAAATCAGTGTTCAAAAACAAGAAAAAAAAAATAAAAATTTAGGAGTATTTTATTTGAACTAAGCAACATTTTCTGCCAATAGAACAAGAAAATTTGGCTTGTCAAGACTTTCCAAAACAAGTAAAATTAGCTAACCTCAATGAACCCAAAAATACCTTAAAATAAGTATATTCTCACTAATAACAAGTGCACTTTTCTTGGTAGAAAAAAAAGACCTTTTTGCTCAATATGTTAAAAAATATTCTTAAATTAAGTAAATGCTAGTGCCATTATCTTGACGTAATGATATGCGCTCGCCATCATGATTTTTTTTTCATGCTTGAAGTAAGAAAGAAAGAAGAAATTTGGCTGTCATTTGTTTTAATTATGAGACACAATTGTGTCAAAATCATGATTTTTTTTTTTCATGCTTAAAATAAGAAATTATTACTTTAAAAAAGTAGTTTTATACTTGTGAGTGTTGATGACACAGCATTGCAACACTTGATATTCTAGTTTCAAGCATGTTTTACTCAATATAGGTCATAACCTGCTGTCCAACCTCAGAGGACAAAGCTACAAACTATGGGAGACCGGGCTTTCCGCTCCGCCGCTCTCAGTCTGTGGAATGCTCTCCCTGACCACCTGAGGGGACCACAGACTGTGGATGCTTTTAAAAAAGGCTTAAAAACCCTTCTTTTAAAAAAAGCCTTTTTATAGATATATGTATACTAGTTCTAGCTATTAGGCTGTTCTAGTTTTTATTTTTATTTATTTTTTTATTATCTTTGTATTATCATTATTATTTTCAATACACTGTCTGCTCAATGTAAAGTGCTTTCTACAAATAAAATCTATTATTAGGGCCCGCATGGCCCATTGTATAAGGACTCCCAAAGGGAGTCCTTATGCAATGGGACATAAGGACCTATTGAATTTGTAAGGTTTTATTATTATTATTATACCGGCCGCCTCTTTGAGCACTAATTTGACCCACTTAACATGCTTCAAAACTCACCATATTTTACCCACACATCAGGACCTGCGAAAATTGCCTTTTTATAAAAAAAACGAACCCCAAAACTCAAAATTGCGCTCTAGCGCCCCCTAGGGAAAAAAAAAACTAGACTGCCTGTAACTCCCACTAGGAAGGTCGGAGAGACATGAAAAAAAAACCTTTATGTAGGTGTGATTTACACCTACCTTTCATAATTGTACATCCTCGGGCAAAAATCAACAGGAAGTTGGCAATTCCCCCTTCAAGACAAAAAAGTACTAAAAACAGTAACTTTTGCCTCTTTGAGCTGTATTTTGACCCCCTTAACATGCTTCAAAACTCACCAAACTGAACACACACATCAGGACTGGCTAAAATTGTGATCTAATGAAAAAACCTAACCCCAAATCTAAAAATTGCGCTCTACCGCAATTTTTGATTAAAACGCAGAAAAAACTGCTCCTCGGAAGAAAAAAATGACATAACTGCCTGTAACTCCCACTGGGAAGGTCGGAGAGACATGAAACAAAAACCTCTATGTAGGTCTCACTTAGACCTACATTTCATAAATTGACAACCCCCAGCAAAAATCAACAGGAAGTTTGCTATTCCCCCTTCAAAACAATTTTTTTGTAAAAACCGGTCACCTTCCTTCAAAAACGATCTCCTCTGAGCGCGTTTGTCGTTTCGCCTTCAAACTAACACAGGAGAGAGATTGAACCCTTGTGATTACAATGACAGAAGCGCTTTTTTTTCTAACTGCTCCGGTTTTGATTTTATGACCCTTCAAAGACCCGCTGCGCTGCTGTTTTTTTAAGATGGCTGCTTAAAAGCAGGAAGCACCAACGTGCCCACACAATGCAGACAAGGTAGGTACACTAGACAAAAGTCTTGGGACACTTCAGACTAAAAGTAGACAAAAGTATTGGGACACTTATGACTATCACTGGACAAAAGTATTGGGACATTTAGGACTAGCACCTGCCAAATATGCGGGCCCGACCAATGCTGCTTGCAGCTTTAATTAGGGCCCGCATGGCCCATTGCATAAGGACTCCCAAAGGGAGTCCTTATGCAATGGGACATAAGGACCTATTGAATTTGTAAGGTTTTATTCTTTATTTATTTATTCTTTATTCTTCCGCCGCCACATTAAACTGTAATTTGACCCACTTAACATGCTTCAAAACTCACCATATTTGACCCACACATCAGGACCTGCGAAAATTGCCTTTTTAAAAAAAAAAACGAACCACAAAACTCAAAATTGCGCTCTAGCGCCCCCTAGGGAAAAAAAAAACTAGACTGCCTGTAACTCCCACTAGGAAGGTCGGAGAGACATGAAACAAAAACCTCTATGTAGGTCTGACTTAGACCTACATTTCATAATAGTACATTTTCGGGCTAAAATCAACAGGAAGTTGGCAATTCCCCCTTCAAGACAAAAAAGTACTAAAAACAGTCACTTTTGCCTCTTTGAGCTGTAATTTGACCCCCTTAACATGCTTCAAAACTCACCAAACTGAACGCACACATCAGGACTGGCAAAAATTGCGATCTAATAAAAAAACCTAACCCCAAATCTCAAAATTGTGCTCTAGCGCAATTTTTTAATAAAACGCACAAAAAACTGCTCCTCGGAAGAAAAAACTGACAAAACTGCCTGTAACTCCCACTGGGAAGGTCGGAGAGACATTAAACAAAAACCTATATGTAGGTCTCACTTAGACCTACATTTCATAAATTGACAACCCCCAGCAGAAATCAACAAGAAGTTTGCTATTCCCCCTTCAAAACAATTTTTTTTTTTTAAACGGTCACCTTCCTTCAAAAACAAACTCCTCTGAGCGCGTTTGTCGTTTCGCCTTCAAACTAACACAGGAGAGAGATTGAACCCTTGTGATTACAATGACAGAAGCGCTTTTTTTTCTAACTGCTCCGGTTTTGATTTTATGACCCTTCAAAGACCCGCTGCGCTGCTGTTTTTTTAAGATGGCTGCTTAAAAGCAGGAAGCACCAACGTGCCCACACAATGCAGACAAGGTAGGTACACTAGACAAAAGTCTTGGGACACTTCAGACTAAAAGTAGACAAAAGTATTGGGACACTTATGACTATCACTGGACAAAAGTATTGGGACATTTAGGACTAGCACCTGCCAAATATGCGGGCCCGACCAATGCTGCTTGCAGCTTTAATTTTCATTATTATTATAAAATCTCAGCAACAAGCTGTAATATCTTACTGAGATCATTTATGACCAAAACCCTTAAAACAAGTAAAACACTCTAACATAAAATCTGCTTAGTGAGAAGAATTATCTTATCAAACAGAAACTAAGCAAATATCACCCTTATTTGAGATATTTAATTTTACTTATATTTCAGTTTTTGCAGTGTAGGCTGTGAGAGAGGAAGATGTTAAATGGTAGATACAAAAAAAAAGGAGAGAAATGGGTTAGAGGGGTTGGCACTGTAGCACTGGCACACAAAAAAGCAGCCGCCAGGATTCGTAGTGACAGATGCAGGTTGGTTTCCGCAAGGTTGGCATTAGCAGGAAGAGCCGGGGAGGGAGAACAAAGGGGGGAATATGGTGACCCTGTGTTTGGGTGCATCCTGCCTGGTCTGGCCCCTCTCCACCCCAGAAAGCCAGTGAGCTATTGCTAGGTGATTAACATTTCCCCCGGCCATCTCCATCACTCAGGCTTTATTACTTTGTTTTCAACCTTGATTCCGATGCCATCTGCTGACCATGCACTCTATTGAGGATGACAATGAAGATGGATGATAGCGACGGGGGGGTTGATCTTTTAGTAGATCACAGGAAAATAACAAGATGGCCCGTGACATACACTGCTCCAAAAATGTTAGGGATATTCTGTTTTCCGGGTGACATTTTTCAACTTCAAGCCCCTCCCGACCAATTTTAAATATTATTTTTAGAGATGTCCGATAACATCGGACTGCCGATATCATCGGCCGATAAATGCTTTAAAATGTAATATCGGAAATGATCGGTATCGGTTTCAAAAAGTAAAATGTATGACTTTTTTAAACGCCGCTGTGTACACGGACGTAGGGAGAAGTACAGAGCGCCAATAAATCTTAAAGGCACTGACTTTGCGAGCCGGCCCAGTCACATAATATCTACGGCTTTTCACACACACAAGTGAATGCATGCATACTTGGTCAACAGCCATACAGGTCACACTGAGGGTGGCCGTATAAACAACTTGAACACTGTTACAAATATGCGCCACACTGTGAACCCACGCCAAACAAGAATGACAAACACATTTCGGGAGAACATCTGCACTAGAGATGCGCGGATAGGCAATTATTTCATCCGCAACCGCATCAGAAAGTCGTCAACCATCCGCCATCCACCCGATCTAACATTTGATCAGAACCGCATCCGCCCGTTGTTATATATCTAATATAGACGATGCAAGGCATTAGTGAGGTTATAAAGCTTTTGCCTGTTAAAGAAAGGAGACTGATCCAATGCAGCACAGACATTCGCGTGCCACGCTGTCACGACCCAGACGCACACCAGCGCGCAATCATATGGGAGCCGCGCTGAGCGCACCTCCAAGCGCGTCTCGCTGCAGGCGACGGCCGGGTATATGGGCCCGACGCTCCAGCGCCATCCATTTTCAGGGCTAGTTGATTCGGCAGGTGGGTTGTTACACACTCCTTAGCGGGTTCCAACTTCCATGGCCACCGTCCTAGCTGCTGTCTATATCAACCAGGGTGAGCCCCACCCCTTTCGTGAGCGCACTGCGCGCGGAGTGACCCCTGTTACGCGCCCCCGGCAACAGGGGTGGCGGGCAGGTAAGCTGCGCGGGCGGAGCGCGCGGAGTGACCCCTGTTACGAGCCCCCGGCCACGGGGGTGGCGGGCAGGTAAGCTGCTTACCTGCTGCGCGTGACGCCGGCCGCGGCGAAGGCGGACGAGGCGGGGTGTCGGTGCGGTGGGCGCGGTGGTGACCCTGGACGTGCGTCGGGCCCTTCTCGCGGATCGCCTCAGCTACGGCTCCCGGTGGGGCCCTCTCGGGGGAAGGGGCCTCGGTCCCGGACCCCGGCGAGGCGTCCCTTCTCCGCTCCGTAAAAGTGTCCATCTCTTCTTTTTTTTTTCTTCTGTTGTGGCATATGCTGCAGGTGCCTGCTTGTTTTTCGTATGTGGGTAACAACATTTAACTATGTATATATATTTCCGAATTGGTTTAACTGCCACCCGCCTGAAACTATTTAAAATCTAATTTTTTTTTAACCACCCGACCCGACCCGACCCGCCGATAAAATCTAATTTTTTAAAATTTCATCCGCCCGATCCGCGGATAATCCGCGGACTCCGCGGTTGTGCCCGCAAACCGCGGGACCATCTCTAATCTGCACCATAACACAACATAAACACAACAGAACAAATACCCAGAACCCGTTGCAGCACTAACTCTTCCGGGACGCTACAATATACACCCCCCGCTACCCCCTACAAACAGTAGTGACATCAACTTCCCCTCAAGCTTCTATGGAGGACACAAATAAAGAAACCATGACCGAGTCTGCATCCACCTAATCAGTCCACACCACTTACCAATGCTGATGCATGTTTACATTTGTGTTTGCTTATTTTTAATTATTTTATTATCCATTGAAGAAAACAAAGCTACTTTATGTGTGTAAATTGTTAATATTTTGTATTTTATGAATGCTATTTGCATATTTTATATTATATTTTGTATACATATGTGGAGGGGGGCGTGGCCTGCGGGCCTGCCGCGGGCAACGGGGTGTGCCAGGACCGGCCTCGAAGACAGCGACAGGTGAGTAGACGGCCCAGGTGGGCCTTGTTAACTAATCACCTGTCGCCTTTATTAGCAGCAGCCGGGATGAGACACATAGTTGGAGTTGGAGTGGGAGCCAGAGAGAGAGAGAGAGAGACACGGACTAAGAAAAAAACATTTTGCTGGAAAGCAAAAGCCTTGCACGATTTATGAAAATAAAACAGTGTTGTACCCTGAAATCCGGGCTCTCGTGGCAGTGTGTGGTGGTCCGAGGAACCCACTAGAGCAGTGATTTTCAACCCTTTTTGAGCGAAGGCACATTTTTTGTGTTGACAAAATCCGGAGGCACACCGCCAGCAGAAATCATTAAACGACGAAACTTAGTTGACAGTAAAAAGTCGTCGCAATTGTTGGATATTAATTTAAACCATAACCAACCATGCATCAATATAGCTCTTGTCTCGAAGTAGGTGTACTGTCATCACCTGTCACATCACGCTGTGACTTATTTGGAGTTTTTTGCTGTTTTCCTGTGTGTAGTGTTTTAGTTCTTGTCTTGCGCTCCAATTTTGGTGGCTTTTTTCTCTTTTTTTGGTATTTTCCTGGAGCAGTTTCAAGTCTTCCTTTGAGCGATATTGACCTCATCTACTTTGTTTTTATCCTTCTTCGTGGGGACATTGTCGATTGTCACGTCATGTTCGGATGTACATTGTGGACGCCATCATTGCTCCACAGTAAGTCTTTGCTGTCGTCCAGCATTCTGTTTTTGTTTACTTTGTAGCCAGTTCAGTTTTAGTTTCGTTCTGCATAGCCTTCCCTAAGCTTCAATGCCTTTTCTTAGGGGCACTCACCTTTTGTTTTTTTTTGGTTTAAGTATTAGACACCCTTTTACCTGCATGCTGCCTCCTGCTGTTTCCGACATCTACAAAGCAATTAGCTACCTGCTGCCACCTACTGATATGGAAGAGTATTACACGGTTACTCTGCCGAGCTCTAGACAACACCGACACTCAACAACAACACATCATTTACAGACTATAATTACTGCTTTGCAAAAAATATTTTTTACCCCAAATCGGTGAAATTAGATAATCTCCCACGAATGAATAATTCTGCTGGTGATCACAGTGTTAAAAATAACGTTAAAATATAAAACATTCTCATGCATTTTAATCCATCCATCCGTTTTCTACTGAACCTGTTCAAGAAGTCGCATTAATGGTAGGAAGTATTTTATTTATTATTGGTTTGCTTCAGAATAAATATGTTATTAAAAATAATAAGAGACTTATTCATACTTGCCAACCCTCCCGGATTTTCCGGGAGACTCCCGAAATTCAGCGCCTCTCCCGAAAACCTCCCGGGACAAATTTTCTCCCGAAAATCTCCCGAAATTCGGGCGGAGCTGGAGGGGGCGTGGCCTCCAGCTCCATGCGGACCTGAGTGACGTGTTGACAGCCTGTTCACACGTCCGCTTTCCCACAATATAAACAGCTAATGATCGAGGGCGAGTTCTTGGTTTCTTATGTGGGTTTATTGTTAGGCAGTTTCATTAACGTCCT